>NW_020837973.1:18053888-18054724 GCF_003676395.1 Aethalodelphis obliquidens | reverse complement strand
GACTCTCAACCACTACGCCACCAGGGAAGCCCGACAAAATGTAGTCATTTTAAACTAAGTATTTTGAAAGTTTATTTTTTTTAACATATTAAGCACTCATATACAGTTGTACGTCTTGTTTAGAAGTTTTCCAAAGAGTTTACGGATGTCAGATACTGATGCTTTAAGGCTGAACTCAAACTGGATCAAAATGAATACAATTTGAAGGCAAGCTCAGTGAAAAACTTTGCACTCCCAGTTCTCCAATGAGAAGTGATTAGTGAGTTTCACTAGACTCTATGCGGGCAGATGTAAGCAAATGAAAAATAGCAGAAATAGAATGTTTAAATAATTTTTCATTGCTATAATTATCATTATTCACATCATATTGTGCTTTGCTAATGAGTATATGAGTCCTTTTAAAATAGTACTGACACTTTTTGATGACTTATTTCGTTCTATTTCCCATGTGGCAAAGTATAAAAGATTGTAGCCTGGTTGCTCCATTGCCCCATTAGCAGACTCTCAGAAGAATTATGCTTATGAGCTGGATGGCCAGTGACCTTCTTGAGGTGGCAATTACAATCATAATACTATTTTAAACACTTTTACCCAGAGTAAAGGATATATGCTATGATTGTTAATATCATTTCCCTAGTTTGCTGAAAATGCTTAAGTTTATTTTATTATTATTTCAGTCTTTGAAAATCACATTATAGTCAATTAAAAATTCCTGCCACACAAATGGGACCTAATGAAACTTAAAAGCTTTTGCACAGCAAAGGAAACCATAAACAGGACGAAAACACGACCCTCAGAATGGGAGAAAATATTTGCAAATGAAGCAACTGACAAAG
>NW_020837973.1:17904403-18043888 GCF_003676395.1 Aethalodelphis obliquidens | reverse complement strand
ATATATATTTAGCCTCTATTTCCTTTATTTCTTCTTGGCTCTGTGCTATTTTCTTCCTTCTAGTAACTTTAAGTTTTGCTTATTCTTCTTTTTCTCATTCCTTTAGGTGTAAATTTAGATTGGTTATTTGAGATTTTTCTTGTTTTCTGAGGTAGGCCTATATCATTATAATCTTCCCACTTAGAACTGCTTCTGCTGTTTCACATAGGTTTTGGAATGCTGTGTTTCCATTTTCAAACTCTGTGGTTGTAACTTCCCTCCTGTTTGCCAGTTATCATCCTGGGGGTGTGGGTCTTGAGTATAATCCATCTCCTCCCCTTCTACCCATCTTGTCGTGGTCCCTTCTTTATATCTTTAGTTTCAGAAAATCTTTTCTGTAAGACTTTAGGTTGTTCTCATAGTTAGTTGCTCTGTAAGTAGTTGTAATTTTGGTGTGCCCAAATGATGAGATGAGTTTAAGTCCTTTCTACTCTGCCATCTTGATTCTCCTCTCTATTTTCTAAAGTTGAAATGTAAATGTAATATTTCAAGTAATCACCTCCTTAAGTGGTCTCAAGTATATGCTTTCAAGTTCTTAAAAATGTTTAACATTCGTATCAATTTGAAATAATTTCTACTTAGGCCTAATTACCTCCAACTTAGTTATTTGTTACATATAGATACGTTTTATGTGCAGCTGAACATTGACTTCTTATGTATTGTTTTTCAGTAACTTTAGGTTAGTTATTACTATAAGCATAAAATAAAATATTTCAAAAGAGAAGTTGTAATGGATTATTCCATCTTCTTTTTATTTTCTATTCTTATGGCTGAATGTTGTCACAGTACTGTATAATTCATTCATTCATTTAATGTATTTATTCAGGTCCTATAATCTTTATTTCTGATTAAACTGTAACATATTAATTTGTATTTTGTTAAGTAAATATATATTTTTGGTGTTTTCATCAATACTTGGAAATTTTCTCAAAGAAAAAGGAAGGGAAATATATATCCTTTGTCCTTAGGTATTAATGAATGTGCACACATGCACACACACACACACGCAGTGCAAGTTCTAATAAAGTATAATTTTTTGAGTAGCATTAGTTACTTAGAGGATACCCACTTAGCCTATAATTAAGTAACAAATACTTTTACCTTTGGAATTAACAGGGCACATTACCTGTAAGAAGCTAGAGAATTTGATCACTATAATTCTACCTTAGTTCACTACATGCAGTTTTCTCCCTTTCTATGGGAACATGGTTATTTTTGTTCAGCCTAGCATGCATATTTGATAACTATGTAAGTATATATTCTTATTGACTCTGTGAATAATTTCTTGTCACCTGTCTTCTATCTTAATGTGTGTTGTAGAGGTAGTGCCATTAAGATGTTTCATATGTGTCAAAAGTAGGATGTCCAGAAAATGATGGCAGTGTAATTACATGGTACATCATAAGCGATCCAACTTTGGCACAGGTGAAGATTTACTTCAGTTTTGAATTAATCCTAATGACCCTAGCTTTATTGCTGTTGAGTTTCTAGAAATGATAAAATGTCAAGTCATTGGAAATAAAATGACAGAACCTAAACAATCTGACAAGACTAATGCATAGTTTCTCTGACTTGTTCCATGTTCTGTAGACTTTATTGCCAACTACAATGTTCTACTGAGAAATGCTTGTCTTAATGAATGCATCTTCCACCTTACTACAATGTATATCTGTTATGCAAAGAACAGAAAATTCAGTGCTCTCTATGTGTTTGTTTTATGTACACTAAAACCTCAATGTAGAAAACAGATGTAAGTGGAAAACACTGTTTTACTTCTATTATATCTTAATTTTAGTAGGGCATGTTAGTTGAATGCTATTAAGTCCATCTTTTTAGGACAAGACTAATATTTCAATTTAATGACAAGTTTTCCAGTGCTGTTAGATAATTATGAATTTTGCAGGCAAACTACATGATGACAACTTTTTCTAAAACTGCTATTTAACTTATATTGATAGAGGATAGCAAAGTATGACTGTCTTCACATTTATTGTTATTAGCCTCATAAAATGTTCTTTTATAAAACATAAGAGTCATATCTCAGCCTATAGTCTTGAAAAGGCATATAGTCTTTCATCTATAGTCTGTATTATCTGATGTCCTTTAGCTAGCCTCTCAGAGTTTAAATTTTTTTCTGACATTGAAAGGTCTCAATTCTGACTAAACTCTTCACCTTCACTAACCATAAGCCTAAGTGATAACACCAGACTAGATTATTTCCCTTGATTTTTTTATTCTATTATTTTTACTTTTAAATGTTCAAATGAAAAGCAAACTCATAAACCTAACACGTAACCTAAAGTTGCTCCCCCCGAATAGCTTGGATAAAGTAAGCAGAAATTTTCCAAGCTTTTACGTTAGATGCCCATATTTTCCTAAAGATTCCATTCAACCCTCCCCTTTCCCCAGTGATGCAACACCATCACCATCATGCACTGCTTGGCCATGTTTTTAAGTTGAAATCCACTACACTTGACAGCTCCCTATCTCTCTCAAATCTCTGCCAGCTATGTCTTCAGTAATTTTTAGTCATGTTTCCTAACTAAATATCCTGTTAGAGGAGCATTTATTTTCCAACATAGAACTCCACTGCTCTATTTGGAAAAATTCAAGAACTTTCGTAACACTTACTGATGTACTGTTAGATTAGACCATGACAGATCACACTATAGATTCAAGGCTTTTGGTGTTTCTTCATTTCAATATCACAATCACACAATGAGACACAAAGGTTGTAGACACGTTTCTGGTAAATCATAGGTGCTAAGAAAGGAAGAAAAAAGGAAATAAAAAATACTTCACATGTTCTATGCCTTGTCCTCTTTCTTTGGAATTTGTCACTGAGAAATTTAGTACAACTTTATATAACTGTGTCACATGCTTTCTTGCCACATTAAACAGGAATTCAGGCATCCTTCTGTTTGCTAATATCTCAGGAGTGCTTCAGTAGGATTAGGGTTTAATATGGCTATTGTGAAACACATGCTGTATAGAAACTAGGTTGCAAAAGCCACCTTATGTCTTGCTTACTAATCATGGCTATTTGAACTCAGACAAATTCCCCTTGGATATCTGTCTTTACCCTTTTTAGAGGCAATGGGTATACAATGTAACCCATAATTTTATTCTTTTTCTTTGCTCATGTTTTCTCAAATTCAAACCCTGCTTTGAGTTCACAAACATTGGACAACTCTATAGGATAGCCACTCTCTTAAGTGTTTAGGGAATAAAGCCTAATGAAGCATAATTATAGTCTACGAAAAGTTGCTAGTTTGATAGATAAATATGAATTCTTCAACCAAAATTATTTTATAATGTCTACATAACACTCCATTGTTGCCATTTGAAGTATTTTTATTTAGTATCTATTTATTTATTTAACATTTACATTTTCTCTTTTAGAGAGATTTCTCATATCTTGTTTGAAGGCAGTTATACTGTTAATTAACTATTAAGTTAACTAATTAAGCAAGTATTTTATACCACTGTAAAATGTACTTTCTGTCTATTACATGGAAACAAACAATTTTAGGTAAATACTTAGCTCTCTTGAGACTAAATATATTATATGTCCCGTTGAGGTAATGTCCATTGGATGGATATAAATAAGGCTGATTTTAACATTATAGGAGCAAAAGGTAGATATCCTTTTTGGGGGCAGCGGGTAGAAAGGCAAATGGCAAGATTTAAGTGCTTCCTGGGCTAATGAAATTGGAAAATTTTGTAACCGGTTGTGAAACAACAATAGACCTCTAAAAATAACTGGGAATAAAGAATTGACAATTTGGCAGAATCTCCATAAAATGTGAATGATTATTTTTTCTCATATCTCAAAGGAAACAATTGTAATACTGTAATGTAGCTTGTTGAATGAACTTCAGCATCCAAAAAACATATTAAAACCTTCCGAATTTAATGGCTATAAATGTAACTAGAATTTCAAATCAAATTAATTACCCTGGTTGCTTTACTCATGGGAAAGTAGAATCCAAAATCTACTAACAGAAGCTTAAACTGGTGTCAGTATTAATTTAAACTTTATATTTTTGTGTTTAGTTTTGCTTTAGCATTTGCATTTCCTCCTATTTTCTTTCTTTCCGTTTTTTTGATTTAAACAGACTGCTGTTTAACCTATTAATATTTATATTGGTGAGATTTCAGTAAAATAGTCCATATTTTTTTCTTCACGTTATACCTTACAAAATTTTGTAAACTCTTTTAAACAATGTATATATTTTCATTTTTGTGAGATACCATAATTTTTCTTGATTCTATTATATTTTATATAGATAGAGATTTTTATAGGTTTTTCTGACTAAGTATCAAATTTATAGTAATGTCGGTGCTCCGCCTGGTGGTACACAATGAGCATTTTACTTTTCTCTTTTCCTTAACGTTAAAAAATTGGGAGATAGAACTTTATATCCTGACTTTAAAAGTGTGTAAAAGTACCTGGAAGGGAATCTACTAAAAATTTACTAAGTATAAGTTGAATATTAGTCTGTAGTATACTATACTTAAATCCATTGTAGATTAAATATATATACATGTATTTAATACATAGATATAAATATATATATATATACACTTATCATTTTACAAGTAATTTTTAGTTTAATGATTTATACTTATTGAGGAAATAGTTCATCTATTATTATATTCATTTACATATATGTTTTATATTTTTGTATGTTAGGACACATAGCCTTATTTTTCTATAAATATCTAAATATCTGTCTTCTATCTATCTATGTATCTATCTATCATCTATCTATGTATCTTTTTAATCTATGCCTTGTATCCTGGATTCTTTTGCATTAGTATCAGTTTATTTCATGAGTATTCCCACCTTCACATTTGATACTGGTTACACTTAGATGGTGCTAGTATGTAAAATATTTCTTCACAGTAATTTTAATTTAACACTTCCTACTATTTATAATGACCAATTGAAATTCTACAGCAGAATCTATTGAAGTGAAAAGTGAAATTATTACTCCTAATTATAATCTTTAACTGGATAGCAAATTGCCTTTCAATTTTGCACTATTATGTTTTAGAGTTGATTTATTTTCTGTAGACTATATTTTCAAGGCTGGTAATCTTATTTTGTACTTTACTAACTCCATTGTATACAAAAATTATATATATCTTATCAGGCATTTTCCATCTGAAAGTTCCTGAGTCTTCCCCTATTGGCTCAGCTATTGGAAGAATAAGAGCTGTGGACCCTGATTTTGGACAAAATGCGGAAATTGAATACAGTATTGTTCCAGGAGATGGGGGAAATTTGTTTGACATCGTCACAGATGAGAATACACAAGAAGGAGTCCTCAAATTGAAAAAGGTATATAGACATGTTTTTCAAAGTAGATTACCCAATAAAAATTAATGAACAGAAAGACTAAAACTTGAAAATGACAGAAATTTTAATTTTCCTTCAATGAGCAATATTTTAAATTAAAAAAAGATCAGGTGACTATGAAGTATTCACTCCCAGAGACACTTTTATTCTGTGATTCACCAGGTATATATTTTGTGTTGAAAAAATTAGGCCTATTAATTTGCTTAAATCCTTAAAAAATTCTTGCCACAGTCTAATTTTAATTTAATTTTTTAATGTTATCAACTCAGACGAAAAGGTTAATTTAAAAATAAGATCTAGAAGTAAACTCTATGCACACCAGGCTTGGTCTTGCCCCTTTTATTACTTTTCCGAGAATATAAATATCTAATTCACACATTGTTTGTGAGCCTGGAACTCAGACTGGAAGAATTCTGATATGGGCGAGCGCTGCTACTGGCAAGTGGACGAAATGAGAATGGGTAGTGCTGGGTTTGAGGGGCTATGACAAGGGAAGTGAAGAGAAAAATTATCGAGAAGGAGGGAGAGGACAAAAAGGTGGAATGCGGTGGGAAGCCCTCGAGTAATGTTAAATTGTTTTATATAAAAGAGGATGGAGAGCAAAATTCAAAATATTGGAAATGAATCCTTATCTCAGTGTATGTAGTTTGTTTTTTGTCAGGTAGGGTCATGAAGAAGAAGAATGTAAATGTGAGAAAGAGAAAAATCATGACTGTATTTGGTGTGTGTAGATTATTTCTATAACAATGAGGTAAATTATAGGAATTTCCAATAATACAGTGCAGGCAAAAAAATGAACTTCATTTAATTTAGTACAGTTTTTCCCTCTCCCTATTATAGCAAAGTGTACTCTATTTATCCCAAAAGGTGGTATACCATACACATTTAATTTTGATACTTGTGATTATTTTAACCTGCAAAAAGTATTTTTCCATTCAGTCCCATTAATCATGCTGCTGTTTCCATATTTGTTCAGGAACTCTGAATTTTATCAAAGAAACAACATATGTGGTAATAAAAATAATCCTGAAAAGAAACAGTTTTCATGTAGATGATTTACCAACTTTTAATTCCTACTATTGCAAGAAAATTGTGCTTTGTCTAGAAATTAATCACATGGTCCCATTCAGCAAAACTTTTCATTTATGCTAAATTTTCAGAGTATACCTAGAAAAAAAAATTGTGTTAAATGTTTGTTCCATTATTATTTTGTTGTGGTTTTGCTTGTTTTTCTTTTTTCTATTCAGTAACAAATCCCTTAAAATCTTGTCACAATTTTTTTAAATGATCTCAATATATAACAATGCTTAAAAGGTGTAGAGATATTAATTCATATTAAACAGATATAAATTCTCTTAGTAATATGAGAAATAATAGAAAATATTTTATATCAATGATTCATAAAACTTAAGTTTGAAATTAAATATATTTACAAAGTAAAATTGAGGTACAAAAGAGTTACATTGTGTATAATATATATATTTATATTAATTTATATTTACAGAGATACAATGAATGCATTTTATATTTACACGTAGGATTTTATATTTTGTATTGATTTACACTTATTTACCATCTATGCCAATAAATAATCAATGTCTTAGTGTCAATCTGGGAAAATGTATGACATTCTTTTTTACTTTTTAACGCAATTGAAAAGGGAGTAGTGTGCTAACTATAGAACTTTATATTACCATGTCAAAGTGGATTAATCATTGAAAGTAATGATGTAGTTATATAAATCAACTTTTTGTAAATACTTATTATGCATAATCACTAAAGCAAGAAGAATATATCTTCTGCCTTTTTAGTGTATGGAGATGTCATAAAGAGTGAAAGAGTCTTATTTATTTTGTATTCATTTTGTTTATTTTTTTTTATTTTCTAGTTTTTAACTAGATTAGAAGTGATATTTGTGAAATTATAGCATACCTTTATTAAAATGGATTTACATATAATGTATAAAATAGTCTGGAAAGTATATCTCGAAGTAAATATATATATATATATATATATATATATATATATATGTATGTTTATAAATACATATATTTTTCCTCCTGCAGTGGATAAATAACCATTGCCCATTTTGCTGGCATAAAATTTGTTATCTAAATAAAGCTCAGGGTCCATAACTAAAATTCACTCCTTCATTCACCGAACATTGATGCAACAACCACTAAATCCTAACCCATTCTGGACTCTGGGGGGCAGTGAAGGAAACAGACACATTCACTGCTCAAGCAGCAACTGTTCAACCAGGGAAGTTAGACAATAAGTAAATTTAAAAGCACTGTCAGTGTTAAATTTAAGTTTGCAAAACACAAATCAGGGTAAAAATAAGCAATTTAGAGGGTAGTGGCTATCCTACAGTAGGTAGTCAGAAAAGACTTCTCTGTTAGGATGAAATTTCAACAGAGACCTGAAGGAAGCAAAAGATGAGCCATATGGTATCTGAGTGATGTGTGCTCCAGAAAGACTGAGCAGCAATTGCAAAATCCCTGAAATGGGAGTGTACCGGGCAAGGAGGCCAGTGGCACTGAGTACAGTGAATGGAGGGGCCCATAGCTGGAGATGAGGTCAAATATGCCGACGAATGTCCCATCATGGAGATCCTTGCAGACCAGGCAAAGGCTTGAATTAAATCGTGATACGAGAAGACCGTGGCAAATTTCTATCTAAATTACCATTACCCTTGGTAAAGCCAGGATACGCTGACTTTTCTGAGGCGAATAATGACTAGGGAGTAAGGACAGAAATAGACCAGTTAAGAGACTATAGAAATAATCCAGGAAGCGAATGATGGAGATATGGTCCCTGATCTTTATAGCAATGAAAATTGTGAGAAATGGTGAGATTCTGGCTAGATTTTAAAGGAACGGCCCAAGTATATTTTTATAAATATTCTTAACATCCGGTAAATTATGTCAAACGTTTGAATAGATTTGTTTTTAGCATTCTAATTTGTTTTACTCTCTAAATAAGGAGACACCAGAGGCAATCCATACCAGCTAACCTCTTATTCTGTTGGAAAAGAAAATTGCAACCTACAGACTACATTTATAAATCTGTAAAAAATAACTCGGGGGAACATTTTTGTAACAAAATTTTGAAATTATCTATTTATCTATCTACCTACCTACCTATCTACATATCTGGTGTATGTATTATTTTGAGTAAATGTGTGTGTGTGTGTGTGTGTGTGTCTGTATGTGTGTGTGCGCGCACGTGCTCACATACATATATAGATATATGACTTGAATAACTATGGCAGTATATTTTTCTAAAAATAAAACAATGAGGAAATATTCTGTTCAATAAAGCCCACAAAAAACTCAAAATTAATTTAAATAATGTAAATTCTGTACTTTTTATTGAGGTATAATTGACACACAAAATTATATTAGTTTCAGGTGCAACATAATTCAAAATTTTATATATTGCAGAAGATCACCACAATAAATCTAGTTAACATCCATCACCACACATAGTTACAAATATTTTCTTGTGATGAGAATTTCTAAGATTTACTCTTTTTGCAACATTCAGATATGCAACACAGTATTATTAACCTGTAGTCCCCATATAGTACCTTACATCCCCGTGACTTATTTACTTTATAACTGTAAGTTTGTACCTGTTGACTCTCTTCACTCATTTCACCCCCCACCCAACCCCCACTTCTGGCAACAACCAATCTATTCTTTGTAATCTATAAGCCTGTTTTTTTCTTGTTATTTTTCTTTTATGTTTTTGTCTTTTGTTTTAGATTTCATATATAAATGAAATCATATGATATTTGTCTTTCCCTGTCTGACTTATTTCACTTTGCATAATGCCTTCAAGGTCAATCCATGTTGTTGCAAGTGGCAAGATTTTATTCTGTATCTCTATATCTCTAGGTTCCACATCCAAGGATTCAATCAACTGTGGATGGAAAATATTGGGGAAAAAATTTTTCAGAAAGTTCCAAAAGGCACAACTTGAAGTTGCTGCACACTGGCAACTATTTACATAGCATTTACTTGTATTAGGTATTACAAGTAATCTAGAGAATATTTAAAATATATGGAAGGCTGTGCATAGGTTATATGCAAATACCACTTCCATTTATATAAGGAATTTGAGGATGCTTGGATTTTGATATCTGCAGGGGTCCTGGAGCCAATCTCCCGTGGATACAAAAGGATGATTGTATATACCACATTTTCTTTATCCATTCATCTCTCAATGGACATTTGGGTTGCTTCCATATCTTGGCTATTGTAAATAATGCTGCAATGAACCCGGGGTTGCATATGTCTTTTTAACTTAGTGTTTTTTTGTTTTCTTTGGATAAATATCCAGAAATGAAATTGCTGGATCATACAGCAGTTCTATTTTTAACTTTCTGAGGAACCTCCATACTGTTTTACATAATAGCTACACCAATTTATACTTCCGCCAACAGTGCACAAAGATTTCTTTTTCCTCACATCCTCTCCAACACTCATTTTTTGTCTTTTTGATAATAGCCAGTGTAGCATATATGAGGTGATGTGTCATTGTGTGTGTGTTTTTTTTTTTTTTTTTTAGAAGATGTTGGGGGTAGGAATTTATTAATTAATTTATTTTTGCTGTGTTGGGTCTTCGTTTCTGTGCGAGGGCTTTCTCTAGTTGTGGCAAGCGGGGGCCACTCTTCATCGCGGTGCGCGGGCCTCTAACTATCGTGGCCTCTCTTTTGCGGAGCACAGGTTCCAGACGCGCAGGCTCAGTAGTTGTGGCTCATGGGCCTAGTTGCTCCGCGGCATGGGCATGTGGGATCCTCCCAGACCAGGGCTTGAACCCGTGTCCCCTGCATTAGCAGGCAGATTCTCAACCACTGCGCCACCAGGGAAGCCCTCATTGTGGTTTTGATTAACATTTCTCTGACGATTAGTGATGTTGAGCATCTTTTCATGCACCTGCTGGCCTACGGTTCTTTAGATATTTTTTGAGCGAACACTGTATTATAGGGCTATTTATGCGTGTGTTCAGAGAGTTCTCAGAAGACTTTATCTTGAACTTATTCAGAGTCCCAGAAGAAGTAGATGTAAAATCATAAATATGTATGTAAATATCAACAGCAGTATTTGTTCCATAATGATCTTAAAATTACTCTTTGGAAACTTCTCCCTGCAATATCTCAGCATAGAATTGCAATGAAGAGTTTTGATGTAAAACCAAATTCATACAGAAATTATGTTTTTAAGTATATTACATGCATCTAAAAAATCTAAAAATATATACTCTACATTTGAATATGTATCTGTTTTTGAATATAATGATATTCTTTGTTTTCGGAGCATTTTTCTTTTTTAAGCTCACTTAAAAAATAAATGAAAATGCTTAATATTCTCTGAAGCACATATTCTCATTATAGTTTTATTTCCAAAATTTTTATTTACTTTCCCTTCACCATTTCCCCCCCTCTCTTCTTTCTGCATGGAGGGAGGGTGTACATGTATAAAAATGATGGTCATGCTTGTATGAGCTGAGAAGAATGAAAAAAAAAGCATTTTTATTTTATTTCTTTTAAACCTCAACTTGGATTCAGTTTATGAGCACTGTGACAGAATGCCATTTCACTGTGTCACTTTGAATTCAGAATAACGTTATGCAACTTTATATATCTCTACAAGGCACAAGATATATATATATTTTTTTTTAAAGAAACAAACTATTCTTACTTTATACTTACGTCCTATTGCACTGAGGAAAGAATGAACAAATAAAAAGTACCCTATATGTTGCTAAGTATTATAGCAATAGAAACAATAACAAAATTAGGGTAATATAACTTAAAAAAATTTTTTGTCACATCGAAAAATTAGGCGATAAGTTACATTTAAAATAAGAGAGAGTAAGGTATTTTAAATTCAGCAATTTCATTCTTACATGAAAAGTTAAATGAAATACATTTTTAGTCAGTAGTTTTTATTTCCTACTGGATAAGTGAGAATAAATATATACTTATTGGATATAAATATAAAGTTTCATGAGTTAAAAACATTCAAGAATGGAAAATACATGTTTATTTATAGGCACACTGTGGTTTTCTTGTTACTGATTAAGAAATTTAGGCAATTAAATAGTGGGATGAATACTTAAATTGTACAAAAGAACAATTTTAATGTCTTGAATAATTTCTAAGCCAGTTCTGTGCTATTTCTACAAAATATCTATCTGGAACTAACAAGTAATGATATCTGTTTAAAATAAAGAACGGTAAAGTGATTTCCTATTTAGTTTAAAATAAGTAAACTTTTTTGGAATTAAAAAATCCTTACTATTTTGCTGTACTTGGCAATATTATTTCATTTCAAATAACCATAACTGTGACCACAGTGAATCCAAGGTGAATTATTTTCTTTTTCCTTAAAAACAAGAGCTAAAATATTTTATTCTTCACCAGAATTTTAAATAAATAGGCTAAACTCTCAACTGGTCTCATTGGACAATTTTATTTATGTCCCATTCGTCACTAAAACTCATTTTCTTTTTGACATCTCAAATAGCAGGGGAGTGAATTCACATCAAATGATTTGGTAGCATAGCACCATCATGTGGTTAATTTTTGAATAACTCTTAGAAAAAATAAAAAAATTAGGAATACCTTGTTTTATATAACCAAGCATACACCTCAATTTATTGTTTAAAATATTCCTGTTTTTGTCATACAAACATGAAAATTTCAAAGAAAAATACGTGGTGTTTGTTTCTGTAAATATTATGCTCCTGTTTTTGTAAATACTTATCTTCATCTTCTTTTTAAACATCTCACTTCCCTAGTCTCATCAACTCTCAACTAGCCCCCAAGTTGACATAACAAATGAACATTGTTTACTGCCTTGTAGACATTTCTAACTTGTGTGTGTTAGTCTTTTCACATTCAAAATGTCCAAAGCTGAATTCCTTGTCTTCTCCCAACCAAAGCATGCCTGTTCACATTTTCTCCTTCCTGGATAAGGCCCTACTTCCTCTCCAGTTCCTTAAAGCAGAAATCTAGGCTTATTCTTATGCTGCTTCCATTACCATGAACTCCCCTTTCCGAATAGGACTGGAAGCCTGATCACTGATTCCTTCTGAACTTGGATTAAAATTACCCTTTCTGCTCTTCATGGGTTGACCTACAACAATCCTTGTTACTCTTTTCCACCACTTCAATGGCTATTTTCTGAACCACACACCTTATGTTCATCCATTTACTTTATGAGTGAATGGTTGAAACCTACATCTGTTTATTTTACTCGCACTCCTAATCTGTTTCTGACTCCTATCACTAGTAAGATAAAGAGCAAATGGTATATTTTCTATTATCATCTTCTTCATACACACACACACACACACAGACACACACTCACACACATATTCACCTGCTACATTCCAACCACACCAAACTCATTGCAATTTCTACGGAAGATGCTGTGCTATTCTTCCTTCTGCATAGAAGGCACCACCCTACATGAGCATTTCTATTAATTTTTTCCTGTTCTTTAACATGGCTCTCACTCATGTCCCTCACCAAAGAATTCCTTGAGTACCTCAGGGAAAGTTGATCCCTCCTTACTTTCTTCCCCAAATGTTACCATTTCTGTCCAAGCACCTGTGAGACTTAAAGGTACTCATATTCTAAATGCATCTGCTTCTTTCTACTATAGTTTAAGCCCCTAAAGATACTTTGCCATATCTATATCTGTGTCGCCATGATAAAGGAAATGCTTAAAATATACAGGGTGTTTAAATTTCTTTTAAAAAAAAATCATGTTGGTTTATTGTTTTAATTTCAGATGCAATACTTTTCTTAGTATTCACATACCATGCAGAGTTCAACATGTTTTTAAAGTATTTAGAAAAATATTGCTTTACTGATTATATAAATGAGAAATATGAAGCTCATTGGAGAAAAGTAAATTTTTCAAGACTACACAACTTGCAGTAAATTATAGAACATATGTGAAAAGCATATACTTTCAACTATTGTGAAGAACAATATATATTAGAAGGTAAAATGTGAGAGTGGACATTCAAGAAGTTAAAAAGAATTCCCCCTCCCCCGATGGCCATGACTTACACTGCATGTGCCTATAAAACGTATATCTTGCTTAGGCATTAGTAACAGTTGATGAAATCTTTTCTTTCTTAGGGAAAATATCACCACAAGCACTCAAATAAAAGCACTAGGTGTTCTTCCAATTCTTTTTTTTTTTTTTTTTTTTTTGCGGTACGCGGGCCTCGCACTGTTGTGGCCTCTCCCGTTGTGGAGCACAGGCTCCGGATGCGCAGGCCCAGTGGCCATGGCTCACGGGGCCCAGCCGCTCTGCAGCATGTGGGATCTTTCCAGACCGGGGTATGAACCTGTGTCCCCTGCATCGGCAGGCGGACTCTCAACCACTGCGCCACCAGGGAAGCCCCCAATTCTTTTTTATTTTGTTTTATCTTAGTTACTGAATTTGTTGCAAAAATTATTGTCACTGAAATATGGCTTAGAAACGATGCCATGATTCTTAAGTTAATTCATTAAAATTATCAAAAATTTGCAGTTCTTCACAAAAACCTAGAGTTGATAACTTGCCCACAGAAAAATTAAAATCATTTCTAGTAAATAGTTCTGTAAAAAATTTTTTAGAGATAAGGTATATTAATTATATGTTTCTTCATTTTAATATTTTTACTTGACAGACACTTTTTGTCTGGTAATTCTATTGTTCTTTTAAGCTTTTAAAATTTTAGAACTGAAATACTGTTAAAATTTGTCAAAACTAAAATCTACATTTTAAAAATGGCCACATTTCACTGTTTCCCCTTTATGATAGGGGCATTCTCATCTGATAATGTGACAACTTTTCTCCATCAGATAACTGCTTGACATTTTTTGTATGTGTGACACTGAGTTGAATTTCTTCCTCAGTGATGACGGGATATACCAGACCCTCCCATAGCTCCCTCTCACATAAACACACACGCATTCTTCCCCATCTACCCCTGACACACACAATACACATCTGTCTTCCAAGTTTTGGATTTTTCCATAGCACTTATTACCACTTGGGATGCTACCATTTGCTTATTTATCTTATGTCCCATTACACTATTTTCCTCATAAATCTTACCACTAACAGAAAAGTATTATTTACTTATTATTCATTCTGGTTCTCCCTCTCTCTCAAAAAAAAATGGACTTAATTTAACTCATGAACCAAGATATCCTCAATTCCTACTGTGACAAAATAAAATCTACTCAAATATTTGATTCAATTTATGCAGAATTAAATTGAATAAATCAATTAAAGAAGTAGGTACAGACATCATCTATGGATGATTTAATATGAGACTTGAGTAGTGGTAGAGTTTTAGACTAATTTATTAGCTAATAGGAAAGTCTAGCAAGGAGTAAATGAATTGACTACTGTATTGTTAAAAAAATTAAGTTTGAGGAACTTGATTTTCCTTTAAAATGATGCTTGATCTGAAAGTCTTATCTTTATAGTTCAGCCTCGTATCATAAACCTCCCTTACAAGAGCTTGTTCCTAGTGTCTTTTTATCTTTGTTCAGCCTGGTATAAATCTGCTTTCTTGTTGATTGTCTTGAAAAGCATCTTCTCTTTCAGATACATTTACAGCCTTCAGTTATTTGGGTTCATTGACAATTTTCCTTTCCATTCACTGTTAAGACCTATGGTATGACTGAGAGAGTAGAGTCATTTCTAAAGGACACATTTTGTTAAGAGTGAGGACTCTACTGTGATGGTGAAAATGGTACACGTTCATCATAAAAAAATGAACCAGTAGAGAAGAGCAGAAAGTAAACAGCGATGAAAGCACAAGCAGTTGTGGGTCAGAGCATAGTATATGTGAGTCTTCTGCTCAGGGTCTTCCAGGCTGAAATCAAGGTGTAGGCCGCTGCTGCGACTGATCTGAGGCACAGAGTTTTTTCCCAAGGTTACTTGTTTTGGCAGAACTCATTTCTTTACGGCTTTATGACTGTGGGCCCTACTTTTTTGCTGGCTGTTGGTCAAGATCCAGTCTCAGTTCCCAGAGGCACCCCAGGCACTTGTCAGGTGGGCTCCTATATCACAAATTTACTTCTTCAAGGCCAGGAGATCATCTGTAGTACCTCCTTCTACTAAGGCTCACATGATTACATCAGACCCTTCAAGCAAAATCTCCCTTGTGGTTAACTGAATGTTAAGTGATTAAAGACCCTGATTATATTTCAATCATTTATTTTTCCATAAAACTTAACAAATTCAAGGGGTGATATCCCATTCGGTTCAGAGGCCCGTCACACACTCAAGGGCAGCAAATTTTACAAGAGATTATAGAAGAGATTATTTTGTCCTTGGGGGTGAGAATTTTGGGGACACCTTGGGAATTCTGTCTACCAAAGCTACTTTTCAAATTCCTCAAAATATAACTCTAGCTCTCCATTTTCACTCAACATTTTCTGGAAACATGATGAGGCCTGGAAGAGCACAGGGAATTATTCTTTTGTATTTTATGCCAAAAATTGCTCATCCCTCTTTGAAATGAGAAAATATTTTGTTACTTGAATATTTTATGTAGTTTTTCATGGACCTCAGCAAAGTAAAAGCAGAGAAAGTGGCTAAAAACAAAGAATCAGAAAGATTATATCTTGCCCAATTTTTTCCTTTTATATTCTAATGAACAATTAAATATATCCTACTCCATTTCTTTTTTAAATTTATTCATTTATTTGGTTGTTCCAGGTCTTAGTTGTGGCTCGCCAGCTCCTTAGTTGCAGCAGGTGGGCTCCTTAGTTGCAGCATGCGAACTCTTAGTGGCAGCATGCATGTGGTCTAGTTCCCTGACCAGGGATTGAACCTGGACCCCCTGCATTGGGAGCATGGAGTCTTAATCACTGCGCCACCAGGGAAGTCCCTCCATTTCTTCACAGTTTAGGTTTCTTACTGTACGACTCCCTACGTTAAAATTGTTTCCTGAAAATCCTGGTTTCACTAACCTTCCTTTATCGAAACGTCCTGAGGACAAAGGAACTACTCAACTAAATTCTATTTAATCAATCATTTTCTTACTTTTCTAGAAAGGTTCATAAAACTGGATGCACCCCAAGCAGTACCACAAAATTTTCTATTTATTGTGCGAGAGCTAAATTATTTCCACTTCATAATAATGGATTTCTGTTATGGAATATGATTCATTTCCTAACAATAATAAAAAATCCTGTTTTTTCTATACTTGTTTCAGATAAGAGGATTTTTGTTGATTACAAAGTTAGATGAATTTCATTCCTCGGCGCCATCCCACCCCACCTCCTCCACAAAGAGTGGTGGGTAGTCTGTCAGATGAGTCGGATAAAGTCAATTAGAGAGAGATTGGTATTGATTTTTGTTTTTGCTCTTTCTGAGCTATCCGGTTTTATACAATGGCATTGCCTAAGGGCCAGGGTCACGAAGAAGTAAGGCCCTCTAGGATATTATTATGGCATTTCTCCTACAATTTTCTTCAATTGTTTGATCACTGCAGGAGATAAGTTTTCAGTCATAAAAGAACATCTGTATGTACAGATAGTTTCTTTCATCTCACTCTTTATCACCCTGCCCACTAAATATTTGTCTGCTGTGACAGGTCAGGAGTTCTTAAAAGGCATAGATTATGTCTAATCTCCTAAAACAAAATATAGAAAAGGTTTTGGAATTCTCCCTTCATTCCTGGGTTTGAAATGGACTCCAAAGTGGGAAGTCAAGTCCATCAGAGAGCAGTGACATGTTAATTAACTAGGTAAATAAAATTGAGATCTTGTCTAGAAAGAATTTGCCTAATCCTACAGACAATCAGAAACATTCCGATGTCTAGGAGAAGTACAGAGGGAAAGGATGAACAATTGGTACTAATTTCTACATTTTAAGAGAAGTTAATTCTGGGCCAAAGAAGGGGGTAAGTATCAGTCAAGGCAGCTCAAATAGCCTTCTAGGCAAAAGGACCTGACATGATAAAATCAAAATCGTCTTACACTAGAAGTTAGGGGTAACTATGATAAAAAATTGTATTGTTTAACATTCATCGAGATGGCATTTAGAGTTTACAAAACACGAAGTATATTTCTATATGTCCTTTAACTTAAACTAGCTTGTACAGCTTATAAATTATACATCACTCAGGTATCTCTTATGGCACCTGATTTCTCTTGAATACATCAAATGATGGGGGACTTACTACTTATTCAAACAACTCAGTCATTAAACAAGATGGCAAACCTTATTTATCTTTGCCTCATTCTGTCCTCCTGGAATGTATCCCAGGTCTTACCACCATGTAGGCAATCAACACTTTTTAAAATTAATTTAGTTTTGAATGGTTTCGTTTGAGATTTCTTCTTTTTTTAGCTTAAAGTTGCCATGTTTAATAATTTATTGTTAATTTCCCATTGAGAGACTTATATTCAATATTTGTAAAGGTTTATCCTTTTTTGTCTCTGTCTTCTTCATTCCAGGATTAACATTCCAAGTAATGGTAACAGTTTTGCATTTTTGGTTTGAATAATATTTTGTTACCCTATTTTGTCAATTGGTTGGCTTTTCTTGAGCCTGATCCTTTAACAAAACACTGTAGTCAAACTGTGGGCTGATCAAAACAGTAGCATCATCATCTCTTTTTCCAGATATTATGTTTCTGTCTGTTTAATCAACAGTCCCAATATCAACCATGACATATTAGTCAATAACTTTACTTATATTGCTTTAAGACAAATGAAAAGTCTTAGCAAGAAGACAGAAATTGAAGAAAATCAGTATTCTATGTAAACAGGTATGAGCTGAATAAATAAAAATATAAAAACTAAAAGAAAGCATTGAGTCCAAGGCAAAGAAATACATGAATAAAAATTGGACAAATTAAACAAAATAAGGGGAATGATTACAGGGAAGATAAAGATAGATCCCCCTGAGTGAAAATTACTGTGAAAGAAACTTAATGTCAAGTCCAAGAAGTGTTACTGTTTGCTATAATAAACTTATAGATTTGTGAGTTTTTAAGGATTTCACAGTGATTTTCTTTCTTTTCTTTTCCCTTCTTCACTGGAAAAGCATAAAACAGCAATCTTGTCCTTAAAAGAGAGAAATATACCCACTTTATTTCCCTCAGGTGTACTGAGGCAAAAAAGAGATATGTTGACACAGCAATTAGCACATCATGGGAGTCATACCAGAGGGAATTAATTTAGAAAACAGAAACTTCTAAAGGTCCCAGAAAATCACTATGTTAATTAACTATTAATGTTAATGTTAATGTTAATTTCATGTCTTAGTTTGTCATAGGTGATTAGAAGAGCACAGCCAGTGACCTTAAAGTTTTCATTTTAATAAAGCACTACAGCAACAACATATTTCTGTAATATAATATTTCCAGTTATTGGGAACATAAAACTAATATTCAGAAAAAGGTAAATATAAGCAGTGTAAAGTGAAAAATCAACGATCAGTGACTCCAAGGACAAATTACAACCAAATATTTTGTCTCATGTTGTTCTTTAATCCTATATGTTCAAAGCCTTAATTCTTGGTCATATATCCTGATCATGCATTACCGTGCCTACTAATTCTATGTGTAATGCTGACAACACAAAGGACCAAAACTCTGGATATAGTCCTTGGCAGCAAAAATACCTAGACATTAAAAGTATTCAATAGAAAAGGATATTATTGTCAAAATAATAAAATTTGTCCAAGAAAAAAACATAGTTTGCTACACCAAATTTTTAGCTGGAATCTAAAAGTATCATTTCAATTTTGTTGTACTTTTAATTACTGCTTAATTCCACCAGATGTCAGTACTGGATAAGAGCATCCTTAATAGGTACTTGATCTCCTGCAGTTGTAACCACTCACGTGAAAGGAATAAGCCCTATCTAGTACATATGTGTGCATGTCATTTAAATGTATGCAGCTGATGACATGTACAAGTTACCCAGACACTTCTACAACTGGTCGACTCTTAAAATGTTTAACTTGTACTTCCCTTACCCACTAATTATTAAAGGAAAATGACCATTTGATATTAACTTGCAAATTACTCTGTCCACCATCGTTGCCACATCCTATATGAATGTATCTCCTCACTTTTGATTTGTCCTCGCTACAGCCATTGGATTTTGAAACAAAGAAGGCTTATACTTTTAAAGTAGAGGCCTCCAACCTGCACCTTGACCACCGGTATCACTCTGCGGGCCCTTTTAAGGACACTGCCACAGTGAAGATCAGCGTGCTGGATGTGGGCGAGCCGCCGGTTTTCAGCAAGCCCCTCTACACCATGGAGGTTTACGAAGACACTCCAGTTGGGACCATCATTGGCGCCGTCACTGCCCAAGACCTCGATGTCGGCAGCAGTGCCGTAAGGTAAGAAAAAGAAACGTTTTCTTTTCTGTGTCAGAAAGAGAAAGAAAATAAAACAACACTCTGACCAGGCTTGCATGAATTATTTAGAGAATACAATGCTTGAAAATCACTTTACATAGTAAGTATAAGAATAGAAGAAAAAACATAGGATTTAAACAAAAACATCTGATATCAATCCCTGCAACAGGGTTTAGTAGTGACCTGATGTTAGGCTTGTCACTCATGCTGGTCAACCTCAATTTTTTTATCCACAAAAGGGATTTAATAGTAAGCCTAAAAGGATGATTCTCACGAATAACGATATTAAGATACTTTCACAGTGCCTGAAATATCATAGATATATAATACATTTTTCAATTATTCTAAAATCTCTGTCCCTTACCCAAAGTTAGTGCTTGAAAAAGATTGTTTTACCGTTTTAAATTTGCAGCTCATTTTTTCACTGTGGCAGTTGTATATGCTGATGGAAGCATAATTAGAGTTAGTCTTAAGGTAAGAGGCATTGTGGAGTTGCTCAAAGCCCAGACTTTTCAAGAAGTTCCTTACTGGCATAAGGCTGCTTGGTAGTGAGTCAACAAAGCAATCGATGGAATAAGAAAGAGTAAGAAAATACCCCCACCCCCGCCATAAATGCCACTTGCATTGCTGAAACATGGTGGGATTCCCTTTTCCTCCCTTATAAATCGATCCTACAACGTATTTTGAGACTTGTTCTGATTCAACTTTGCTTCCTCTGTATGCTTAATCCCTTCCAGGTGCCCACGTGCCTACAAGAACGGGGTGGGGGGGGGAGGAAGAAATTAACATACGTACAAAACAGGAACAGACTCATAGACTTTGCGGTTGCCGATGGGGAGGGGTGTAGGGGAGGGAAGGACTGGGATCTGGAATTAGCAGGTGCAAACTAAAAGGAGAGAGAGAGAGAGAGAGAGACGTGATTTGTTCCAAATCTTCTAACTCTAAAGGGTTGAAGCTTATAGTATGCAAAATCCAAACCAAAGAACACATTAAGTAGACTTTTAAAGCAAAACACCACTCTGTCGACATAGGAAAAATACATAGACATATATCTCACAAGATTTTAAGCCATGGGGTAATTAATGGTTAAAAAAAAAAAAGCATCCTTTCAGCGGTATTCTCAACACATTCATAGCACAGAGAAAAATTTCAGGATATGGCTTGAGAGCATGAAAGCTCTGCTCTTTGTATTTGTCTGAATCCATCCCCCAAAGTCGCCTGAACACTTTCCTTCTTGAAGCATGTCTGTGATCAAGAAAGAACTAAAAAACCACATTTGTCTTGGGAAAGGGAAGAAAAAGAACAATTATTGAGTGCCCCTACATGTCAGGTTGAATGCTGACTCATTTCCTCATTGGGTTCAAGTTGTTCTACATGCTCATATTACAGCATGATTCACTGTCAGTTAAACTCCAGAGAAGTCTATTTATTACCAGTGTTCACAGGGCCATTCTCAAGAATCTGCTACGTTAGTAGTTGTTATACATTAATCTGTCATCATTCATCAATCTTGTTCCTGAACACCCTGAGTGTGCTGTTGGTCATTGTGAAAGTGGAAAATGCCTGCTGAGTGGATTCATAGGTAATTTCAAGAATGTAAACAGAATGGAAGAAATATTGAAGGCTGTAAAAAAGTAATAAAAAGGTAAATAAACATGGATTGAAATTCTCTACAGTTCAATAGATGAGAATTGTGGGACATAGTGGGACACAATATCTTAGGGAAAATGCTAAGTTGTTTAATTTACTATATGTACTATTTTTTATTTTGCTTTATTTTTATTTTATTTTATTTTTTTGACTGCATTGGGTCTTCATTGTTGCACGTGGACTTTCCCTAGTTGTGGCGAGCAGGGGCTACTTTTCGTTGCAGTGTGCGGGCTTCTCATTGCAGTGGCTTCTCTTGTTGCGAAGCCCAGGCTCTAGGCATGCGGGCTGCAGTAATTGTGGCTTGCGGGCTCTAGAGTGCAGGCTCAGTAGTTGTGGCATGGGGGCTCAGTAGTTGTGACTCGTAGATTCTAGAGCACAGGCTCAGTAGTTGCGGCTCACGGGCTTAGTTGCTCTGCTGCATGTGGGATCTTCTTGGACCAGGGCTCTAACGGCTTCTTAACCACCAGGGAAGTCCATATGTTCAATTTTGTATACTGATAATAGCAAGATGAGGTCGAGATATGAATAAAATATTATTTTAATGAAATACTTTAAAACCAAAAAATTGGAGAGTTGAAAAGTAAAAAATACCACCCAGTAAAGGTAAGGTGAGAATTACAAACTTCTAAATATAAGAAAATGATTAGATCAAGACCCTGGTGTGAAGAATAAAAGAAGGCTACATTTTAGAGAAATTGTCCAGGTACAAGCCTATTTTCTTTATCTATTTGTTTGTTTGTTTTTGATGTCACAGAAACTAGTGTCTGACAAGTGCTACTTTATGTGAAATGAAATAGTATCCCCAGTCTTTTTTTCTAATGGGCAGCAGCCTGACTCACTGAAGCTGCAGACAGAGATGGATTTAATTGATCCCCGTGAGGGGTTGTCAAAAGACAGAGGAGCTTTTGAATCAACATGAAAGTTGTCTTACTTTCATTTTCTTGGAGTAAACAATAAACTTGAATCATGTCAGTTGAGGAATGTGGGGTATGGATCATCTCTTCTTGGTCTGAAAGCATGTTCGCTCACTTAAGAAAGATAGTAAAAATATGTTATAAAAAATAAGCATCAAAATGACAAGTTACTTGGCATGTGTAGGTATGCTCTGTTTGTTTTGTCTTCCTTTGCTTTACTGCATTTACTGCTCTGCATTACCCTTTTCATAGGGTTATTGTGGAAGGTATTAATTTAAGATTAGGTTATTCCACACCACTGGGTATTTTATAAATATTATTACTTCATCATCACTGAGCACAGCAAAGAGGCAGAAAGCAATGACATTAACCAGGGATTGCAAAACCTTAGAAGAAAGGTTCAGTTAGGTGTAATGCCCCCAAATATACCGTATCCTGTCCCCTCTTGTTGTGAGCTTAATTTCTAGTTATTGTTTCCTTTGTGTTTCTAGCCTTTGCCTTTAGATGAACTGATTTCCTATCTCTAATATTCTATATCCTTTGACACTCTTATTATATAGTTCATGGGAATGATTTCTAGTGAGTCCAATAGGAGTATAATGAGTGTACTTACCATTAGTGAGGTGGGGCACTCTCTTAAGAAATGAAATTTAAAACAGGTGACTATTTAGTTACATTGGAAATTAATATTTGTTTTGGATATAAGTGATTTAAGTTACAGAGAGATTTCAGTGGATAATTCTGCTCAGTATGTGCTATTTTTCTTTTGTTCCAAATATTTAAAAATCTTAGTTATCCTATGAATGAATTTCAAAATAAAATTTAATCAAAGTATTTTTCTGTATAAAATGAGAAAATGGACAATTCCATTCTAAACCTACTCCATGTAAGATGGGTTGGATAAGAGACTGATAAAGTAAACTAAAATCTATTTTATGTATATAAACGTCCATGTGTAAATTATTATAGTATTTAGTAGAACAATTGAATGGTTTATTTTTCAAGTTACCTCCTTTTGTTTGATGATATGTCCAACCAAAACCCATCACGTAATATCAAGTAGTGAAATTGATTAATACATAGAAAACCATTATTAATTATCATAAGTAATACATAAAATAATTAATAACTGGTTGTTAAAACATAAATGTCTAAATGAGTCCCACTTAAAATTATCTTATATTCCATATCTGGTCTGTACTTTCCATATCTGGTCAATGCACTTTTGGAAACATTTTTGTATCACTTGAAATTGATTTTTTCATCGTGGATTAGGAGGCTATCAGAGTAGCTGATTTTCATTTGAGGGCCCTTTCCAATACACCAGAAATCTTGTTTTGTGGACAAAAACCTAAGCTCAAATACAAAACAAGCTTAGAGAATGAGAAGAAACAGAGGCCCCACTTATCAAGTGATATCCTAGAGCAACACATATAATTTACTTTAAATATTAATTAAATGAAATGGTAAAAATTAAAAACTTGAAAACTTGCTCGCTTTCTATTTTTCTCCTATTTAACAAGATTTTTGTAGGAATTAAATGAGGTATCGGTATAAAATGTTTTATTTTTAAAATTTTTTATAGATTGTATATTTTTTAGATAAGATTAGGTTCACAGCAAAATTGAGAGAAGATACAGAGATTTCTCATATGCCTGTTGCCACCACACATACATAGCCTCCCCCTTTAGCAGCATCCCCCATTGGAGGGATACATTTATTGCAGTGATGAACCTACATTTACATCATAATCATTCAAAGTGTATAGTTAACTTTAGGATTCACTCCTCGTGTTGTACAGTCTGTGAATATATTTATTATGACACGTATCCATCATTGTAATATCATACAGAGTATTTTCACTTCCTTAAAAATCCTGTGAGCTCTGTTTATCCCTCCCCACACCAATTCCTGACCTTTTCACTGTCTCCATAGTTTAGCCTTTCCACAGTGTCATATAGTTGGAGTCATACAGTATGTAGCCTTTTCAGATTGGCATCTTTCTCTTACTATTTACATAAAGCTTTCTCCATATCTTGTCATAGTTTGATAGCTCATTTCTTTTTAGTGCTAAAATGTATTCTGTTGTCAGCATGTACCACAGTTTATTTATCCACTCACCTACTGAACATCTTGAGTGTTCTTTAAGTCCTAGGAATCACTAATAAAGCTGCATAAATATCCATCTACAGGTTTTTAACCTGGACATAAATTGTCAGCTCCTGTGTGTCAATTCCAAGGAGTGCAATTACTGGATCAGATGACAAGAGTATATTGAGATTTGTAAGAGACCACCAAACTATCTTCCAAGGTGGCTGTGTCATTTTGCACTCCCACCATCAATGAATGAGAGCACCTGTTGCTTCACATCCTTGACAGCATTTGGTGTTGCTGGTGTTCTGGATTTTGGTCTTTCTATTAAGTGTGTAGTGGTACCTTATCGTTGTTTCAATTTGCATTTCCCGGATAACATATGATGTGGAGCATCTTTTCATGTGCTTATTTGCCATTTGTATCAATATATGTTCTTTGGTAGGATGCTTGTTAAGGTCTTCCACCCATCCTTTTTTTTTTTTTTTTTTTTTTTTGCGGTACGTGGGCCTCTCACTGCTGTGGCCTCTCCCGTTGTGGAGCACAGGCTCCGGACGCGCAGGCTCAGCGGCCATGGCTCACGGGCCCAGCCGCTCCACGGCATGTGGGATCTTCCCGGACCTGGGCACGAACCCGTGTCCCCTGCATCGGCAGGCGGACTCTCAACCACTGCGCCACCAGGGAAGCCCCTTCCACCCATTTTTAATTGGGTTGTTTGTTTTCATATTGCTCAGTTTTAAGAATGCTATTTTTTTCCAGTGCATACAAATAAGCAACAAAAGGTTTGCCTTTCTTTCATATTCTCAACTACAGATACAATCTCATTGTAAAAAAGAGATTATGATGGATGCATTACTTGTTAAGAGCATGTATGAAGCTTATACATACTCAATTGTCTCACTGAGTCTAACTTGCACTGAGTTTCTGGACAATGGTTACCTGTGGATGACAAGGAGAGATTACAGATATGCAAACCTGAAATATTATAAAACTCAGGACTAGAATTAAGAAATATGAAAATGAGGGTCATCAAAACTCTACTTTTCTCTTTACCTTTGTTCACAGAATTAAATTCCATCCAATTAAAACAGCATCTTACCTTCTATTTCATGGCCTTCATCCTAGACTTCTGCCATTTTAGGTGGCAAAACCACATGCATCCTCATTGCTATTCTAACTCACTTCTCTTTCTTCTTATCAGTGTTGTCTTTTACACATCTATCATATTCACTAAAGACACTATATAACTCTATCATGGTATTTGTCATTTTTAGCTTATTGCATAAATATATATTTACTTTTTTAACCACCATCTTCAAAACCAGAAAATGAAAGGGTGTTGGAGAGTTAAGAATATTTCCTTGTTCTTTAAAATACTATATGCAAAATTAATTTAATTTTAAAATTTTCTTGATGTATTTATCCTAATATATAAAGCAACTGGTTAATGAAATGTAGAATGTTTATGTATGTTTATGTGTGCATTTATAATTTTTACTTGATTATAAGCAGATCTAGACCTAGACCTAGATATATAAATATAATAGGTCTTTTTATTTTGTAAGGGTCTGTAGACCAGGGTATTTGGATATAATCTTTATAGGTCTTAATTTCTGCTATTTTATCACAATGTAGTCAGGGATATACTTTTCTTTTTCTTCTTTTTTTTTTTTGTTGGTAAAATGGCCTTTTGGTTCCTTAGCTTCTATAAATAGAATTAATGGAAGCTAAATGCTATCAGTGCATTTGCAAGTAGACATTATACAAAATTCAACTTCAAAAAATAATTCTCTCTCTCTCTCTCTCGAGTCCTAAACTCTAAGTGTAGCACAGTTGTGAAAAAGTCAAATAGGGCAAACTCCCCACATGTTAACATGTTTAGCTACTACTGCAATGTCTAAATTCCACACTCCTTTTTATTTTTTTCCTGTAGTTTCTTTGAAATATTTTATAATATAACTTTCTATCTGCTTTTTCTTTCCATATCTACCATTTGTACACAATATCTCTATTCTTTTTATTGTACATTCTTTGCATTTTTTATCTACTTATGTTCTCTATACATTTTCAAATGATCTAAAAATTTACAATATTTCTTTCAGTGGTATTTAGTCCTAGCTGTTGTTAAATGCCAGTGGTTATCCCCACTTAGAATTAATTAAGTAATTCATGAAAGATAGTTTCTGATAAAGAGATGAACACGTTTTTTGTAAGGTGAGCTTTAAAAATGCTTTCTTATGTAGAGTCCAGTTACTTCTTTGGTATAACTCTAATTACTCGTTCAAATTCTAGTTTCTATTATTTAACAGAGAGCAAAATAATTTATTCTTATGGCTTGTTCTCTTATGGTACGCGGGCCTGTCACTGTTGTGGCCTCTCCCGTTGCGGAGCACAGGCTCCGGACGCGCAGGCTCAGCTGCCACGGCTCTCGGGCCCAGCCGCTCTGCGGCATGTGGGATCCTCCCAGACCAGGGCACGAACCCGTGTCTCCTGCATCGGCAGGCGGACTCTCAACCACTGCGCCACCAGGGAAGCCCGTTATGGCTTGTTCTCTTAAAAAAAATACTGAAAGTTCTGATAGCAATTGGGAAAAAACATTTTACCCATAAGGTTATATAGGTATTAAGATAAAATTGTTAATCCTTTTTGAGTACTGCTTACCTTATCTCTTTCAGTTAGCATTCACATTGTGAATATTTGCAAGAGACACATCTGGTAAAGGACTTTTCTCCAAAATATACATTCTTAAAAGTCTAAGATGAAGGAGATGAAATAGAGGATGAGAAACTATTTTAATTGGAGGGAATAGAATTGTGGCACAAAGGTAAAGAAAAGAGTTGAGATTTGGTAAACCTCATTTTCAGATTTTTTTTAATGCTAGTTCTGAGTTGTTTAATATCAATGACTTGATTTGCATATCTGTAATCTCTCCTTAATCTTCCTGCTTAACCATTGCCCAGAAACTCAGCAGAAGCCACTTCCAGTGAAACAATTGACGATATGTAAGCTTCCTACAGGTGCTTATCAAATTATTTATCCATCAGAATCTCCTTCTTACGATGGGATTGTATTTGCAGTTGAACAATATTAAAGAAAGGAAGTACTTTTACTAGTATACTCTGCTTATTTTGTTTGCACTGGAGAAAAGAGCATTCCCTGTACATTTATACCAACTGAATGTTTAAGAGTAACTCATTTGAGAAGTTGTTGATGGAGAATTTAACTTAATTGTGGAGAATGAGAAATTCCTTTGTGAATAAACTTATTTTGTTTTCCCCTTTGAATGATGTATTCATTGATGATCAACATAAGAGGAGCTATTGCAAGGAACATGTACCAAGATGAACAAGTTTACTCTTGTTTGCTTCAGTGGCAATTAACTAACAACATATAGTGACATTGTAATAACTTATTTGTATGTGTCTTTGGGCTGATCCCTTTGGTCACAGTTCTTTAAACATCACAGCTATTATTTTACAGTGGTATAAACTGAGGCCCAGGAAGACCCAATCATGTCTTCAGTAAAGATGGAAAAATAATTTGAACATAAGCAGCCAGATTCTAAATGTCAAAATACTAATTGCTCTACTGCTAAAGGTTAATCTAAGTATATATCTGGGTTTTTGAGTTGCTTTGTAATTCTAGGATTGTTGAAAATACAAATAAATTCATAGTTTTTAGTAGCTTCTAAAAAAAAATAGAAGTTTAAAACAAGACAGTAAAAAATGTACAATATTTGATTCTTTAAGATATGATAACTATGGGCCTTATTATATACCTGCAAGAATTCTATACACTTACATAGGTTTCCCTGGTTTAAACCTTACAATAACTTTAAATCTGAAAAATGTTTAATTCAACTATGAGAAAATTGACATTGTTCAGGCTGGAAATATAGAAACAAAATGTACCGTTCTTTTGTTGACATTTTTTGTACATATGGAAAAAAATCTTATTACTTATTACCTTTCATTTTTCTAGACAACTACAAAGTCCTTATAAGATTTAGACATAACTAAGAATTTATTGACAAAATCCAGTGGATTTGTGATACAGATCTACAGCTCTAATTTTTTTGAGGATTGGATCTTGGTAGCCAATGATGAATTTGCTTTTATTTTAAGATATTTTATAGTATTCTAATGATACAGTGGCTGCGTGTCCAGATATTACGATGGTGAACTATTTTTGAGGCTATCTTGTTATGCTTCACATAGCTCCTAAGAATGAAGGAATGTCTAAGTCTGTGATCTTTATTACTGACTTAAATGTTTTGGGTTTACATTTTACCTGCTAGAGGTTAAGTTTCTTTGCTTTCTCTCAAAGTGCTGAGTGCTCTATGTAAGTGCAAATTTCATAGCTGTTTCCCTTCTCTCTATAATTTATATACATGCTCTTAGAGAATAGCCCTTTCTCACAGTTGTTTGAAATTTTTAAATTATTTTGATTTTTTAAAGATTAGTTACTTTAAATATATAATAAATAGATATAAATCCTTCTCCATGGAAAATATTGTAATAATCAGGATCCAGTTTATAAGCTGCCCCATATTATTTAATAAGAGAATGTGAGTAATTTTCAGAGAAAAATGAGCTAAAGAGTAGATAATCACAGGAGAAAATGAAAAATCAGTTACCAGAAAAAGAAAAACCAAAACAAAACAGTAAATAAAAGTTTTCTTTCAAATATGGTGTCCATATTTGGGTATCAAATGGTAAATGACTCTAGTTAAAATGGCATCTTTCTTCAGAGACATTTGGCCGTGGCCTCCAGTGACAGTAAATAAATCCAACTTGATTAGGAACGACAGGCATTTGATTCAGTTCAAGGGAACAGTTGTGATAAAGCTATATAGAAAGACTTCAGAATAAATATGTCTAAATACTGAAAATATATAAAACAAATATTTCCATGTGTGAGTGTGATCAGGTCATTATTAAGAGGAAAAGTTAGATGTCCTTATAAAATAATTAAATGCATACAGGCAAGTACAAGATATTATGGATAGAACAATAAATTCAATCCTACTCTAAAGAAACTTTCTGTATAATCATGAAAACAAAATACAATTATTTTGCTCTTCTCATTTGAGAAAGACTGTTAATACAAATTGAAATAGATAAATAAGATGAAAGAATATAGAATTTTGTAATAAGGAAGCAATAAATGCTTCCTACAAGAATTTGGCAAGGCTTCATGGGAAGACCTTGAGCAAAGGCATAATCACATTCTTTACCTATTTACCCAGGTATTATTGTCCATATTTTTAATAATGAGAAAACTGCCATGACGTGCTTGCTATCTAAGCTCTTAAGCGCAGAGCCCATTTTATATATATATATATATATATATATATATATATATATTTAACATCGTTATTAGAATATAATTACTTTACAATGGTGTGTCATTTTCTGCTTTATAACAAAGTGAATCAGTTATACATATACATATGTCCCCATATCTCTTCCCTCTTGCATCTCCCTCCCTCCCACCCTCCCTATCCCACCCCTCTAGGTGTTCACAAAGCACCGAGCTGATCTCCCTGTGCAGAGCCCATATTTAATCAATATTTGCCTAAACTTTATTTTCTTTCCATTAGAGGAAGCTGCTTTGAGGTCTCTGAAAAATAAACCAAAGGCCAGGTGTAAAGCTTTGGGAGCAGACGAGGGTTAACGTCTAGAAACGTAAGATCATACACAGTCAGCAGACCACATATGACTATTAAAAAATAACTAAAAAAAGACTCCCAGAATGAGGAAAGCATAAGCAACTTTGAGGAAAAGTATAGCAACTATGATTTTAATAATATGTAGAATATAGTGTATTTCTTTTTCTTTAGAGAGCTATTTTATTCGTATCACATGCTTCCAAATAGAATTTAAGGACAGAATAGTTCTGCCTTTATTAATTTAATAATTTGATCTAGTGTTTAACTTCTCATCAAACATTTAAACCAAACGACGGAGCTATCTAAACTAAGATGTAATCTGTGATGAGGAAAATAAGAATGAGGAGGAGGGTTAGGAAAAAACAAAACTAAAAGGAACTAGTAGGAAATTAGCAACTACTATTTAAGGAAGTTTGAGAGAAACATATTAGGATTCCTCAGAAAACAATTTAATTGCGATGTTGATGAAGCAATTACAATCTAAGTGTTGTATGTGGCTTAAATTCTTAGTAAAGTGTTTATAGAAATAAATTGAACTGAATTTTCTTTCATTTAGTCATCTGTCACCAGACCAAAAAAAAATTTAAAAAACAAACACTAACAAAGAGTGAAGAGTAAAGAGATTTTGATCTATTATTAGTACCTGGACAAAATATTTCCTACCTTGACCTGAGTCATTACTCTTAACATTATTATTGCTTAAAAAATGAGATGTAATACTTTTATTTTTTTATTTTTTATTTTTATTTTTTTGTAATACTTTTAAAGTACTCTGTATCATCAAGTACTATTTTACAAAATGTGTTTGAGAATTGGGACAGGGTCAAAGTTAGCTTTTCCATTAACTGTGAGAAAGCTATTAGGCAACTTAAAAGAAACAATTTTAAGGGAGTGTTTACCTAATGAAGAGAACAAAACTTTAAGGCATTTCTGAAAACTCATTTTCAGAAAAATAATAAAATTGTTCTCTGTCGAGTGGTCTGCACAGATTAAGTTAATGCATTAATTTTTGATTTCCATTGAATTGTTAAAACAAGTTTCTTATCAACAGTCACTGTGCATACTTTTTATGAACTATAGATTTGTATCATATATCTATCCTAAGCATCTTTTTTTAATTTGAATTTCATCTACTCACCAAGTAAGTATAACATGACTCAAACACAGTATGTACCTAAAAGTTATACTCATTTAAACTGGGGAGTTGGGCCAAATTAGACAGTTTATATTATATTGTGGTTTTTGCTGAAACCCGGCCTCTGCACACCAGCACCAAATTGAATCTCCAAGACAGATTTTTGGGTGAAATAGAAAAGAATAGCTTTATTGCAGGGAGCCAAGCAAGGAGTACAGGGCAACGAGTGCTTAAAAGACCCAAACTCCCGGAAGGCTTTCAGGGAAAGGTTTTTAAAGACAAGGTGAGGGAATGGGGTTGCAGGGTGTGTGATTAGCTCTTGGACGTTTTTCTGTTTGGTTGGTAGTGAGGTAATTGCGAGTCAGCATCATCAACCCTCTGGTTCCAACCAGTCTGGGGTCTATGTGCTTGTGGGCAGCATGCAGTTCCTTTCTTCTACCTGCTGGGGGTTTCAGTATCTGCAAAACAGCTTAAAGGACATGGCTCAGAAGATCCTTGACTTTGTTTAATGGCCAAAGTATTATCATTATTTTGTCTTGCTTGACTGTTTTCCTTTCTTTCTGTATTTTCTCACTTCTCTAATTAAATTTATTCTTTGAGTAAAGTGTTTCTACAGACAAAAGGCAGCTGGAGGACATGGGTGGGAGTCTATCTTGGGAAATCCTCATAGGGTCGTGCTTGGTTATGTGATTAGTTGCAATTAAGATATCAGTCTACCCTTAGATTGAATGTGGACTGTAGCAAACCCAAAGTAAACCAGTGATGGCTAACTCTGGGACGGTGATTCTCCTGAAACTGATCTAGACACTTTATAACCGGGTCATGTCTTCTCTGAAAATATCCAGGAAATGTAGGAGTGTTTTCATTGTCAGTTCATTGATGGCCACATCCTATCTATGTCTCCTAATTGCTATAGTGGGCAAAATACCACAGTAGAATATGGCTATTGTCTAATGTTTATCATTCAGTCAGGCACAGGGATCAGCCAGTTACACAAAGGTAGGACCTTAGGAAAATGCCAGGACCTAGTGTTAAAAACCTAACCGGCTATGGGAAGATGCTGAAGACGTTTTTACTGAGTAGAAAATGTTCAGCTAAGAAGGCAGTAAGCTTTCCAAGAGGATAACATCCAGAGGAAGGGGTATCAAACATCACAAGGTGATGGAGATAAAAACTAGACGCCAGAAAATAGTGAATGAGAACCAAAGCAGCATTGTAAGAAATAAGGCCTGGCTATTGTGCCCATGGTTTGTACTTCAGGTGTTTGGGGTTGGGGGGCTTCGTAGTTCAGGTGTTTTAAATTTGAAGGCTACATATGTCACAACTTTGTTCTAGAACAAAGCACACATTTGTGTGATAGGAAGAGTTTTTTTTTTTAATTGAAAAATAATACAAAATAATCAATAATGTGGAAAGAGAGAGGGAGGAAAGGATATATACACACACATACATACATGTACACACCCCACATGAATGATTCCATACCTAGGTACATCTTATCTCATTTTGTCTATACCACACTTACTTTTATATTGCTAGGTAGGTATTATTTTCCCAAATTTTACAGAAGACAAGGAGAACAAACATTAGGGAGCGAGATTCCTAACCTAACTGCACAAGGTAAGTGAAGGAACCGGTATATCACCCTAGTTCTTTCTCCAGAAAGTTCATGTTCTTAATTCTATATCTATTTCTTTGCCTCTCAGGGGTGGTTGATTTATGGAATGCAAACTCTATGTCAGTGTTAGACTGAAATGACTAAATAAATGAAATTTGCTTACTCACCTTCTAAGATATTGGATTTTGGTTGATAGATAGAAAGATAAAACAGAGATAGGCACATTATTTTATGTATGCAATAAGTAAGTTCTTGAATTTTTAAACACATTACCAGATAGACCTAAATTTAAAATGAACTGTGGGTGTGTAATGATTCATTGTGCATAGATTCTGTTTGACTCAGCTTTCTAAACTGTAAAATATGCTGTAAGAATTAACTAGAAGTAAGGTGATCTATTGTCACAGTTTTTACTGGGACCAAGGAGTTTTTTGGATCTCAGGATATTCAGCACTAGTACTGAGAAAGTCCTCTGCAAACCAGAAAGCTTTTGTTGTCCTAAATAAGACATTCCTAAAACCCTAAATAGGGTTGAAGTAGAAATATTTAACTATTATATAGGTAGTAAGAATAGGATCTGTGCATTGATTCAATGTAGTGTTTAAGTCCAGATGCTATAACGTGCAAAATAACGTCCCAGGTCCTTGGCAACACATAGATGAATAAAGTAACCTCAAGTAATTTAAAGGGCCTTGAGTAAGAAAGACAATCACAGGCACAAAATGTATATAATTTGTCTTATGTTTGCCAAAATCTGCAAAACAATTGAGTGCTATGAGCATCAGAAAAGGACCTATTCATTGCAGAGATTTGCAACAATGCAAATACGTGCAGAAGAGCTTTAAATAATATCATGCAGTTTAATTGGAGTAAATGTGAAAAGAAGAAAGGAATTCCAAAAACTGGTGGAGTTTCTACTTAAGGAATGGCAGCATGAGAAGCTCTGCAGACATGCTCCCAGTTAAACAGCATAAATGATGAAAATTATTTTTTTAAAAATTACAATCATATACGGTCTCTGGAAAATTTCCTAAGAGCATATAGCAAATGAAGAAACATTTATTCAAGAAGATCTATTAAAACACGATAAGAACATCAAGAGACTGTGGCACTTGACCCCAGACCTGTTTCTTCCCTTCCACTCCCATCTCCCAGCTCAGCCTGATAGAGATTTCTCTCTGGACTCTGCATGGAATGGCTGAGAAAACATGGCTCCTCTCTCCTCAGCTCTCAATCATGGGATACAGTATCTTACCAGGAGGGGCAGGATGCCAGCGTTTCTCATCTTCTCCAACTCTGAGTTTCCAGAAGCGAAATTCCTGGTGAGTGTGGTTGAGATTGGCAGTTTGTTTCCTCCACTCACTCCACTTCACTCACAGGGCAGAGGCCCTATGGCAGGCAGGCTGATAATACAGGGCCTCATGTTGCTTTTTCCACTCCCATAGAGTCAAAATGAGAAGACCATCATTCCTCCATCCACTGCCGGCAGCAGTGATGCAGAGAATTTCCCAGGGTAAGAGAGCCCATAGGATTGGAGAACTTTAGCTCTTCCCAAAATATTTTCCTTTATTTTTTTCAGTTTTAAGAGACATAAAATAATAAAAGTACTAAGTAACAATGTTTTATTGTATTTTTTACTGTATCAGTGTACTATAGATAACAATATATGTATTACATATATGTATAGATATATAATAGCACATGGCTACCTAGGAGTAACATTTCTATATTTTATTAGAATTAAGTTAATATAAATTTGAATCTAAGTTAAGCTGCATATGGTAACATCTAGAGCAGATAATAAGAAAATAACTCAAAAATATTGTGTAACATTATTAAAAGAATTAACATTCCACTAGACAATATACACTTAATGAAAAAGAAAGTAGCAGAGGAGAAATCATAAACCTTGCACCATCACAATTTTTATCCTATAGAAGTGAAATTTCTGGAAAATTGGAGCTTACCCCAATTAATGAATTAAATGAAAAAGTTTTGATCTAATAAGTTTAAAATGTTTTAAAACCTACCACCTACTGCACAACTTGAATATATGAAAATGATTGAATTGTTCATTTTAAATTGGGAAATTGTATAGTATGTGAATGAAGCTATTATTAAAAATAAGGCTTAGGAAAAAAGTAAGCATATATTTGAAAAGTGAGGCTTTATTGCAGAGCTCAGAGTAGGATATATTTGTTAAGGTTAGAACAGAGTGCTAATAGGAAACAATAATTAGAAAGTATGTTCCATGCAAAGTAAGAGAAATAGATTTCATTCTATATGGAAAATAGTTATAGAATCTCAGCATTGCAAGGTACATTCAGACTCTCCAATCACGCTTAAATTTGTTCCACCACATCTGCACCAACTATTTCAACGTCAATATTTGAGTAGTCCTGGAGCTTTATGGTTTTCTGAGGAAACCCGTTATGACCCTGTGCAACTCTGACATCAAAAACTCTTTGATAGGGGCTTCCCTGGTGGCGCAGTGGTTGGGAGTCCGCCTGCCGATGCAGGGGACGCGGGTTCGTGCCCCGGTTCGGGAAGATCCCACAGGCCGCGGAGCGGCTGGGCCCGTGAGCCATGGCCGCTGAGCCTGCGCGTCCGGAGCCTGTGCTCCGCAACAGGAGAGGCCATAACAGTGAGAGGTCCGCGTCCCGCAAAAAAAAAAAAAAAAAAAAAGTCTTTGATATACTTATCCAAAATCTTAATTTCTATAGATTCCATTTTCCTGTCCTATCTGTATCCCACTGAAACATAACAAGTAAATCTAACACCTGCTTCACATGAGGGTCCTGATCAAATTAAAGGCTGCTAGCATGTTTTATGTCTTCTTTCCTTCAGCCTGCATAGCCCTAGTTATTTCAACTACTCACAACCCATTGAATCAAATATCTTTCCAGCCTCTTATCTTTGTCTCTTGGCAAGACTCTGGTCTACAGGAAATGCTAACAGCCTTGTCCCCTTCAAATACATCCACGCTGTGCCCTAAAAGTGATGAACTCTTAACCCATACCCTAATTATACGTTTCGAAGTGTTCATTACTCACAAGATCATGTCCCACCTCCTTAATAGAATTTACGAGACCCTCCTTGACCTAAATCACTTTTTTTCATGTTATCGTGCCTTTCAGATATTTTCCCATATTTCCCAACAGCTTATATTTTCCCACACAAACTCTATGGTTTTGCTACTGCTATTGCAGCTTCCTGAAATACCTTTCCTCCTCTCCTCACTTTGTCTGCCTCTCTCTTCTCGTGAATAATCCTTTTATAGCCTTCTAATGTCAGCCACACACCATGTGCAGGAAGGTTTGCCTGAATCAATACGTGTTGAACCAGGCATCTTTTCTTTGCACTCCTGTAGTGTCTTTTCTGTCTTTCTACCAGGCATAAAAATCATCTGTTTATATGTTTTTCCCCAACTAGACTCTTTATTAGTGGGCATCTTACTTTACCACTTTTTATGTGTTTCAACCCTAGTACAATGTCTAGGGCACAGTGGGCACTCCACAAATATTTAGTGAATTCTACTATTAAACACCAACCATCGTTAGTCTACACCAACAATTCTTTAGAAATGCTATAGTCACGAAGGAGGTTCAGTAACAATTTGCTTCGTAAATTAGGCATGTGCTCAAGTTGAATAATGGTGCTGAAAAGGGGTATTGTGAGAAGATGCTTTTTTGTTCAGAAAAGGACATCAGACAGTAGAGAGAATTAAGCTCCTTGTATCTTGTACTCCTTGAGTTTTAAATGTACCTTAAGTTCATTTATAATTTTTGAGAGCATTTCTATGAGATAGCATGTTACATTGAACTCATAAGGCATGCATTATCATAAATCAACAACAGAAATATCAAAACCAGATAAAAACCTTGGTTCATACGCTGATCTTATCAGTTACTAACAAATATTGACAAGTTATAAATGTCACCTATAAAGGCAAACTAGTTTTGATCTAGCGCCAAAATGATATGCAAACTGCCCCAGTTTTAGGTAACCAGTTTGTCAAAATTATAACTTGCAATTTTGAAACACATATCTTAACTAACTTTTTGTGTCTGCCTGGGGATTTAGATGTGCTGACTACTATGATGTCATCTGTTTCAGCCACTGTTTGTAAGGACTTCACCTTGATTCCCTGGCCAGAAAAATGGTGATAAACATATTGTGCATTCAGTCTTTTGATTAGCAGAGCCCTTTTCCACTTAAAAATGATCCATTTAAAATTGGTAAGACTATCTTATAATAATTATATGGAAAACATTGATGACCTGGTTCAAATATCAGCTCTAAAACTTTCTAACTTTGTGAACTTCAGCATATGTTTTTTTACTCATATGTAAAATGGGGAGATTAGTAATACTCATTTTTTAGGGTCGTTCTGGGAATTTGTTAACATATATAAATATATAGAACAATACCTGGCACGTGGAAAGATTTCAAAATGTCCATTAATATGATGATTGAAAATACGTTTGAAAATAATTTTACATATATCACTCTATATATCCACTGTTACATAAAGGTTTATACAAATGCAATATGTCTTTTATTCACTTTCTTGCATTTCATAGTCCAGCCGCTTCACATAAAGAAGGTAACATCTGTTACTATCAAGAAGGTTGGCTAATACAGAAGATAAAGAGACATTAGCCAAGGTCACTGTTTTTTGGGTTTTCTTTTTTAAGAAAGTTGTCCTGATATTTAGAGTAATAAAACAACCATGGCCCTTTTATATGTGTTTGAGGGAAATATTTCTGTACAATTATCCCATTGTCAGTTAAAAATTTTCCCCTTAGTTTCCCTAACATGTTTTTTTTTTTTTTTTTCTGTCCATGGAAGCGAAGACTCTACCTGTGTTCTGACCTCAGTTCTTTGTAGCTATTTCCAGATGCCTCTCCCACCCCCAGCTCTTCCCACAGTCACCATTAAGGAATATTTTACTGCTTGAAAAAGTTTTAATATTCAGCAGGTTAAGGAAATCAATGGTCAGCTTTAGAATTTTAGTCTCTGCTGAGCTTTCAAGGTGTCAAGGCCCTAAAATAATACGAACAGCAGGAGTACTAAATCTTTCATTATTTCCAGTTTCCCCTTGAGCATACTGACTTTGTGATAAAGAAGCTGTCATTTATACTCTTCTTTATTGCAAGGTAGGTAATAGCTGCAGGAAGAAAAATAAGGAACTGTGTCAAGTTAGCCTGACTGCCATCATGATTAATGTGTAATCATTGCACATTTGCATCTACTCTTTTTTATATACAGGTACTTCATAGATTGGAAGAGTGATGGGGACAGCTACTTTACAATAGATGCAACTGAAGGAACCATCTCTACTAGTGAATTACTAGACAGAGAAAGCACCGCGCAGTATAATTTCTCCATAATTGCGAGTAAAGTTAGTAAGTATGGCATGGACGGAATCAATGTTATACTGCAGTTCTTTGGATTTCACACTCTTAAATGAATCCCTGCTGAGGTGTTTTCATTTTCGGACTGACAGCCAAGTGGTCTCTTGGGGAAACTCAGAAACCGGCTCCTTTTCCTCATAGCATAAGTTCAGAAAAATTGTGACAGCTGCCAGTGAGCCCTGTTTGCAGGACTGGATGAATATCTAGCAGTGCATTTCATGGTGAGATCTCATCCTTTTCCACCCTGTAACCTCAAAAATCCACCGGAGTTCCGTCTTTCCACGTCTTCATCCCTGTATATATTATTGAGAGCTTCACAGACCAGGCAGGAGGAAATAACCATCACATGAAATCATCTTTTCTGAAATATTTTCTGAAATTGAAGAGAGAATTTTTAAATTCACCCCTCTTCTCTCTCTCTCCTTTCATTAAAATGTATTTTGTTACGAACATCATTGTGAAATATACAAGAGTTTTAAGTGCAATTCTTCAAGTGCAATTCTTCACTCAGAATCTATAGGATTGTTAGGAATTACTCCTTGTGTTGGTTTCTGCTTGGTCCAGAAGTGATCCTTTAGACTGAGAGTGATTATAGGTCTTATGTCTTTGGCTGGACAATTCAGGATATTATCACAACTTCCAAAGGTAACAGATGAGGGTGGGAGTGGAGACCTTGGCTATCAACATAGTTGTCTGTAACAGAAGTGCATCGTACCAGTCCTTCTGCTTAGGTTCTCTTGAAAGATTTGAGGAAATCCCTTCTGAGTATCTTTCATTTTGTTTCCCTCCTATTTTCTTTCGTGCCTCTGGTACAAGTACTCTGACAGCTAATGTCACCTTTCAGTGCAGGGAGAAGCTAACTGTGAACATTTCTGTTGAGGGGTTTTTGGTCCGTCTCAAGTCAGTGGGTGTAAATGGGAAACAATTTTGTTAATCTTCAAAAACTGCTTCCAAACATGCATAATCAGACACCTATTCCCGGGCCTTAATGATGCCTTTAGCTGATTTCATTACTTTTACATTATTCTGATTATTAAAGGTAAATTTAGCATAAAAGAACATGCAGCTTCTGTCTTGTTTGTTGGACTACTTTTCTGTTATGTTAGAAGACTACTGCTCTGAGGCTGCCATACTAGAGAGGTCACATGTTGTAGTCAGGTTGACAATCCCAGCTCAGCTCAGCCTTCTAACCATACCTGCCAGAGCGCTGGATATGTAAGTAAAACCATCTTGCAACCTCTAGCCAGGCTGCTTGCTAGCTGAATACCACAATGTAACCTCCATCATTACCATGTGAAATGGAATATATACTCAGCCAAATCTTGCCCAGATTCTGATGCACAAAATTGGGAGAAATACTAAAATTGTAATTATCTCAAGCAACTATATTTTTGTGGTCCTGTGTTGTTGTACAACAATAGATAACTGAAGAACTCAATGACACCATAAGTTGGAACTTTGATTCCTTGGTAATGGAGGTAAAGATTCTCCAAATGGAGTAGAAAGGAGAGAGAGAGAAGTAAAATGCATAAATCTCTCTTTTAAAGATTTTTTTTTTGAAATATAGTTGATTTGCAATGTTGTGATCATTTAAGATGTACAGCAAAATGATTCAATTATACATGTGTATGTATAAATATATATATATATATATATATACATATATATTCTTTTTTTACATTCTCTTCCATTGTAGGTTATTACAAGATGTTGAGTATAATTCCCTGTGCTATACAGTAGGTCCTTGTTGGTTATCTATTTTATATATAGTAGCGTGTATATTTTAATCCTAAACTCCTAATTTATCCCTTCACCCTCTTTCCCCTTTGGTAACCATAAGTTTGTTTTCTATGTCTGTGAGTCTATTTCTGTCTTGGAAATAAGTTCATTTGTATAATTTTCTTAGATCCCACATATAAGCGATATCTCATATTTGTCTTTCTCTCTCTGACTTCGTTTACTTAATTTGATAATCTCTAGGTCCATCCATGTTGCTGCAACATAAATCACATAAATCTCTCTTATCTGCCCCCCAGAGAGTGCTCCCCTGGTTGCCACTGCTTCTAGGATTAAAATTGACTGGCTAAATGGACTGCCCACATACTCTCTTCATGTGATTTTTGAGTTATTTGGTATTGGGGTCTCTGAGCATCCCATTTGCCCATGAACTTGATATGGGCACGCAGTGGTAGAACTTACAGCTTCTTAATTCCAGGTCCCCGTGTGTAGCAGACGGCTTTCTTGGATGAATTAATAGCATGAGTTCTCAACTCCAGCTTTCTGTTTTGTCCACTAGACCCTGAGGAAATTCATATACCCTGGTCATGCTGAACAGGTACATTACAGCCTGCTCCTCTACCATATGCTTTCTCTGTCATGCTGTCTCCTTTCAAATCTGCCCTCCTTGCTCTGTTAGGTTCTGAGAGCTGATCATCCAGTCAGCTGCCTGCGAAGACATTCTATCAGGAGAGCAGAACCAAATGCCAGTTCCCCAGTTCTCTTTAACTTGTTTTCCTGAAGTTTCTTTTCATGCTAGGCATCTTTCTTCTCTCCCATATCACAGTTACATATGTTATTCATCATTCTTTTCATGCTTTTGGTTATTTCAACTCTGAATTATTTCCTTCATCCGTAACACTGAGGAAAGCTTAACTATAATATAGTTAGAAAATAAACTTTAGTATTCTAAGATCTTTGACAAATAGAGTAAAAATGAGATGTCTAACTTATGGGTTATAAGACCTCTATCGACTATATTATAGTCACTCTCAATTAACTTGGATATAGTAAGTGATAACTGACCAGATGTAGACTATTCAAAAAATTTCTATTTATCAAAAATGTATTGTCCATAATAGAATACTTTTCATTAGAAAACTATCTTGTGCGACCTACCCTTTCTATTAATGCACATGCAAAATGTGCATATTTTTAGAAGGAGGAGTATTAGGTCCAGTATCTTAACTCAAGATGAAAGTCTGCAGCTAGTTATTCACTCTGTACTGTAACTCTAAAAGGCCTCTTTCTCCCCAGCAGCTACTATAGCTACCAAAACCATCATCATGGTGTGAGGGCACCCATCATGGCAGGTCTGCTACCTGCAGTCAGAGCCTGAGCTCCAAACATTTGGAAAATGGCAGAGGAGTATGCATTCACACAGTGCAAGCAAGTGTCATTGTTCCTTAAAAGCTTAGATTTTTCAAACTTCGAAAACTGTATTTTGTTAATTATTAATATAATGAGGGCACATGCTGGCTCCTCTCTGACCTGCTGGATGTAGTTTTTGGCTAAATCCAAATTAGGAAACCCCGTTGTGTGGATTCTCATAAGTTATGTTGGCTCTCACTTGGACATATGCAGAACTGAGACTTAGACCCATAATCCATACATACACACAATGTAAAAGGGCTGCCAAGCTAATATTTCTAAAATATCTACCCCTCGTCTATTCCACTGTCTATTCAAAGACTACTGTGTGGAATTTAGCACCCTCAAGGAAGTCTGGTAGGATGAACGCTATACACCTCCATGAAAAAGAAAGAGGCTAAGTATATATCACATGGTAATTAAAGATTCTGCAATAAGAATAGATTATTGTTGGTCTTGTTTTGTTTCAGTTCACAGAGTTTGAAAGTAAACTTTATTTATATTTTAATACATAAGGCTGCTTTCAATGATCAAATTAACCAGCCTCAGCAGGAAACTCTCATTATGGTGAATGACTGAGAAATAAATAGCCCACACTTGCCCTGCCACGTGGAACATAATTGTTTAAGTGTACCTTACTGCAGATTGAACTAGCATATGTTTTGGCCCTGACCCTTCTATAAAAACTCTCAGGTGAAATGAAATGGTACAATGATTGAACAACTTCCAATTAATTAAAAAGCAGTCATTAATCAGTGTTGCTATAGTCCAAGGTCCAAATAGTTTTATTAGACTACTAATAATTCTTTTATGCATTATTGATTTGCTGTTTTTATACTAGTCTTGAGAATTAAAAAAAACGCAAGCCCCCCAAAATCACTTCATTCAAATTATCAGAAACTTCCAATAGGCAAATGTTTCTAATTTCTTTTTTGTTTTGGTGTTATTATAACACATATCATTAGACAAAGATAACTACATTAAAGCCTTAGAACTTTTATATAAATATAAAATAACTGGATGATACCAAAGACAATTCTTCTTTTCTTGGTCATTTTAATTATCCAGATGACAATAGATTGTTTCTATTGTGGAAGAGTTCAAAAATCAGTGGTAGACTTACTGCATGCTATATTTGCGGAAAATGTTATGTGTAAGTATACCATTATGAGTTAGGATTAAATTGTTGAGTAACTTTTAAGGTTATGTAGCATTAGAGCTACTTTGCTTTAGCTTCTTTTTACTTCAACATAATGTAAGTAGTATCATCTTCATATATACAGAAAATCAAACTGAGATTATTGTCTATAATTTAGGCTCAACATAACTTCATCTAATTTTTTATAAATTGTATAGAACATTATTTACATGAAAAGTATTAATGGTTGTGGGTTAAAACTAAGACTGAAGTCTGTTCTTAAGGACAGTTTAGGAATAGAAACTGACCCCCAAAATTATTTTAGTTAGTTATAACTATGCAAATTATGCTGAATTCCAGGGACTTCAGACTTAAGTGCACTCTCATATAGCCTCCAAGGGAAAGTTGCAAAAGGTTTATATTGACCGAACTGTGGTCATTAAGTAATGAAGGATTTAAACAAAAATAAATAGGTTTTTTGGTAGAATTTTTTAAAGGATTTCTTCTGCCTGTGTGCCAAATAGTTAGCCATGAAATGGTGTTCTCAGACCAAATGAGAAGAAAGTACCTAATGTTTCTATAATAATTGTAAGTGATAATATTATAAATTAGTAAACCAAACTATTATAGTAGCTTTATATACATTCACTCAATTTATTACTGTCCACATTGTAAGAGTGAAGAAATAGAGGCTGAGATTTATTTCCATTTGTCACACAGCAAATGATGACCAAGCTAAGACAGGAGCCCAGGACTCACACTCCAAAACACAATTTCACAGGGACACATTTTCACCTCCTTAGGCTTCATTTTTAAATAAGTTAATAGTAAAATTAGTCAAGGTGATTTTTACATACATAGATAATTAAAGTAAACTATAGTAAAAATTTTTATGTACATTTGCATTGTACATATAATTAAGCTGAAATTATTGTTAGCCTTGGCATCTATCGATCTATCCACCTACATTTAAGCTCGTTGGACTGCTTACCTATTAGAAATCTATAGTGCATTTGCATTTTAGAAATAAAATACAGACTCATTCTGGTATGAGAATAGGGAAATATGTGTGCAATATTATGTGTGTGCCAGGGTTGTAGGTAGGTAGATTGCTATCTCTATCCAATAAGTGTTAATTACTAGATAAGACTCAAGCTACAAAAGTTCCTAATGATTTTATTGTGAAGAATCCTTTTTGATAATTTCCCTGTATATGGAAAGATTTTTGCCTACCGACACTATATGGCTTCCTCCCTGCTGGCTGCCCTTAGCGGCAATGCCTTTTTCAAGGACATAAAGAAGAACCTGGACAGTGTGGGCATCAAGGAGGTGGATGACAGCCTGGCTCAGCAAGGTCACCTGTGAGCTGAAAGGAAAAAACCCTGAAGATATCAGTCACTGTTCAGGGTATCAGCCATCTGGCCAGAGTGCCCATCTCCGCGGGGCAGATCTGCAGCTCTTGCTGCTGCTTCAGCCTTGGCATCAGCAGAGAAAAAAGACGGGAAGAAGAAGGAGTTGCAGGAGTCAGATGACTCCCTGGATTTATCTTGTTGAAGTAGAGTTCTGCTCCCCTGCAAAAGTGATAAGATGTCATTTCTGACATCAGCGGTATCGCTGATCCCCCATTCTGTTTAGTAGAAGCAAGTCACTAGATCCAGACCACACTTAAGGGCAAAGAATTACATGGAGGTAACTCATGTGGGTATCAGGAAGTGGGGATTCTTGGGAGCCATTTGAGAAAGTTGCCTACCTGATGTGTTTCTTGACAACTAGACAAGTCTTTCAAAAAGTGAAGAAAGTTTAGAGACCATATTACTTAACTACTAGGCCTGAAAATTTTGTGAAAAAGACAACAATCTGGTTGAATTCATAAGTATGCAACCAAAATGCAAAGTTCTGTAAGAGAAAAAATAATTAAAATAATAATTATTTTTGAAGACATAAGCATAGTATGTCACACAGGAATTATCATTTGAGCTGAGTCTTTAAAAGATGAAGAAGATACTGAAAAGGAGGAAAGGAGGGTATTCTAAGTTGAGGAAACATCTTAAGCAAAGGCAGAGAGGTATTAAAGCTCATGTCCAGATGAGAAATCACAAGTAAGGTGGTGCAATTGGTGCCCAGAATGAGTAGGGAAGGCTAAAGAAAATGCATTCAGAAAGGGAGCCTGAGATCTCCTCTCTATTCTCATATAGAATATAGTATTGTTAGGTACAGTCACCATACTGTACAGTACATCCCTAGGACTTATTTATTTTATAACTGGAAGTCTGTACACTTTGATCACATTTCCTTTTTGCACACCTCGCACCCCTGCTTCAGGCAACAATTTCAGGATCGATACAAATATCAGATCATTGTGTTGTACACCTAAATTAATATAATGTTGTATGTCAATTATATCTCCCTTTTTAAGAAAGAAAGAAAAGAAAGGAAGCCTGAGGCCTTATCATACAGAGCCTTAAATACCACATGGAGAAATTACAAAGTTTTTTAAGTGGGTTTTTGAGCCCATCCTCATTTCTGCTGTTTCTACTATATGTCCCTAGCTCAACATATGTCCAAAGAGACATATATCACTTCTCCAACTTTCCCCATCCGGTGAGTCTGGAAGGTAGTTATGCAAGGGACCTGCATTCCTGTAAACCAGCACTGGCTGGGTTACATTGTATCCATCTGGGTGACCGAGGTTAACCTCATCAGGATCAAGAGACAAGGGTGAGTCTGGATTCTCTGCAGTGTTTGAGCCGCAGACATTTCTTTCTAATTTGGCCAGTCTTTTTTCAAAAGGGCACTGTAAGTCATATGCACATTTGAGAATAGGCACGCAGGTTGGCCCTTTCTTTTTTACTACTGTTCTTCAACTTCTTAATTGTTACCTGAATCAGAATCACCTGGGACAGTATTCCTGGACCCCATTCAAGACATACTGAATCAGAATTTCTGGGATTATTGCCAAGAAATCTCCATTTTAAACAAGATAACTAGGTCATCTAATGGATACTGATGTTGGAACCAGTGTGCTAAATTCTCTAAATATTAGCATGGATTTGTGGAAATAAAACAGCTTAATGTTACTATGAAGACATGTACATACTCAGAGAGCGTAGTTGACTTCTGAGGACTAAATAAAACCATTGGTTTCAATTATGGATTGAAGACATTATTTTTTCCTATTTTTTCTCAAATAATTGCCTTTCTCTTACACTTCATGAATACGTTACTTTGCATGTATGAGTCTAGGTAGTTTATGTACTATTTAATATTTCCCTTTTTTTTCCCTGAGTAACTATATGAAACTATCAATATTTTGTATTCTCAAAGAAAGGTATCTTTGATTTATACTAGTATTGGCAACAATTTACTAGTACTTATAATGCAGAAAAGTAACACATACTTTGAAGAAAGAAGCACTTATAAATATTCAACCATTTTATAAAGCCTTCAATGTGTTGTATACATGGAAATAATAATCATTAACACCACTATAGTCATGGACTTAATTTAGAAATGATACCATTTTTCTCACTATTATATGATGTGTCAATATAATAGAATCCAAGTTTGTTGTTATAGTTTATATTTTATTTTAAACTTTCAACTGCTTATGGGTATACTACCATAATCAAACTATTTAGGAGTAGTTTAAACCAGTAAAATTGCTCTATCAAAATCACATACAAAACAATGCCAGGCTTTTTTTTTCCTTAATTAGTATCTGATTTTTTATCTATTGCTGCATAACAAATTACAATGGAGTTTCTCTGGGTCAGAAATTCTTTTTTTTAAAAAAATAAATTTATTTATTTTATTTTTATTTATTTCTGGCTGCGTTGGGTCTTTGTTGCTGCACGCGGGCTTTCTCTAGTTGTGGTGAGCGGGGCCTACCCTTCATGGCGGTGCACAGGCTTCTCATTTTAGTGGCTTCTCTTGTTGCGGAGCATGGGCTCTAGGGCATGCGGGCTTCAGTAGTTGTGGCACACGGGCTCAGTAGTTGTGGCTCGCAGGCCCTAGAGTGCAGGCTCAGTAGTTGTGGCGCATGGGCTTAGTTGCTCCGCAGCATGTGGGATCTTCCCGGACCAAGTCTCGAACCCATGTCCCCTGCGTTGGCAGGCAGATTCTTAACTACTGTGCCACCAGGGAAGCTCTGGGTCAGGAATTCTAAAAGAATTCATCTTAATATCTGCCCCAGGAAGTCTGGAAGACTTGACAGCTGGGGGCTGGAATCTTCAGAAAGCTCTTGTACTTCAGAAACCCAAAGGCACTGAAACATTTTACTTTCTGCGGCTAATTAAACTCCAAGTAAGGAGTGATGCCAGTCTTCTTTTCTTATCAATGAAGCATAATATAATTGAGGTTCAGTCATGTTGTTGTAGCACGTATCACTGTTTTGTTCCTTTTTATTGTTGAAGAATTTTATTGTATGGGTATGTCACGGTTTATCTATTCACCAAAAGATAGACATTAGAATTGTTCCCAGTTTGGGACTATATGCATAATATTTCCATGCACATATTCACATATACAGGCTTTTTGTGGACATTCATTTCATTCTCTTGGGGAGAGACCTAGGAGTGGAGTTGTTGGCTTATAAGTTCATGTTTAAGGTTTAAAGAAAATTCCAATGTATTTTCCAAAATGACTATACAACTCTGTATTTCTGCCAGTGATCCTTTCCATCAGCAATCCATTTTATTTCTCTCAGCTGTGATTTGTGAATTTCAGTTTATAAGTCCTACCTTTATTTTGCTAAATTTATTCCTAAATATTTTATTATCTTTGATTCTATTGTGAATTGAATTTTTCTCAGTTCTATGTCAGTTTCTTCTTTGCTAGTATATTAGGTATAAAATGGCCTTTTTTTATATTGCTGTCTTATCCCACAGCCTTAATATGCTTGATTTGATCTATAAGTGTTTTGTGGATTCTTTAGGGTTCCTCCATACAGGGTCTTGTCATTTTTTGATAAAAAATACTTTTTTGTTTCAATCTGAAAACTTTTAAAATTTTTATTTTTATTTGTTTGCACTGGATAAACCCTTTAGTGCAATGGTCAATATGTCGTCAGAGCAGACATTCTTGCCATGTGCTCAATATTAAAGAGAAAATATTTAGCCTTTCACCACTGAGTATGATACTGGCTATGGTTTTCTTATAGATGGACTATGTCAGGTTGAAGATGTTGCCTTCTATTCATTATTTGTTGAGAATTTTTTATAAAATCATGAATGGCTAAATTTTTTCAAATGCTAATGCTGAGTCTATTGAGATGGCTATGTGATTTTTTTGTTCTTTCTTCTGTTAATATGATATATCACATTGACTATTATTAGATGTTAGACTAACCTTTCACCCATAGGATAAATGCTATTTGGTCATTATACATTAGTTTTCTAATAAGCTTCTGGCATCAACTTGCTAATATTTTGTTAAGGAATTTTTGTACCTGTGTTCATGAGTGATATTAGTCCATGCTTTTTTTTTTTTTTAAATTATTAATTAATTAATTAATTTTTGCTGTGTTGGGTCTTCGTTTCTGTGCGAGGGCTTTCTCTGGTTGTGGCAAGCAGGGACCACTCTTCATCGTGGTGCGCAGGCCTCTCACTATTGCGGCCTCTCTTGTTGCGGAGCACAGGCTCCAGATGCGCAGGCTCAGTAGCTGTGGCTCACGGGCCTAGTTGCTCCGCGGCATGTGGGATCTTCCCAGACCAGGGCTCGAACCCGTGTCCCCTGCATTAGCAGGCAGATTCTCAACCACTGCGCCACCAGGGAAGCCCCATGCTTTGGTTTTTTTCTGATGTTTTAAATTGACTTTTGGCATTAAGAAACAATGAATAAGCTGGTGTTTTCTCCTCTATTTTCTGAAAGGGTTTGCAAAGAATTGATATCATGTGGTCTATAAGTAGTTGATAAACTTTCTCAGTGAAGCATGAAGGCATGACTTTTTCTTGATGGGGAAATTTTTAATTACAGCTTAATTTTTTCCACTTGTTTTAGGTCTATTAAGATTTTCTCTTTAATTTTGGGGTCAGTATGACAATTTATGTCTTCCTAGGAATTTGTCCAGTTCATCTATGTCAACTAAATTTTTGACATAAATTTATAATATTATTTTATAATATGTATTTCACTACTCCTTTATTATTGATTTTCATAATTTGACCTTAATTTTTTTTATTTTCTTATTTTAAGCCATGCTTTAAAATACTACTAATAAGGCAGTTCTAACTCAAATTGACTCAAAAAGTTATGGGATCTGATTGAGATATCACCAAGGATAAAGAAAGAAGATCTAACAAAACATTCTTGAAGCCATGAGGGACAAAAATAGAATTAGTTATCGATTATTTATCTGAGCCCAAAATTATTAATAAGCTAGTTATTCAATATAAGCAACATGGGTCAGTGATAATTGGAGTTTAAATGGCTTGACTACTAAGAACACAGCAATTAATTGTGTAAGATTTTGGTTATTTAATATTTCAAAGTTCATAATTGAATTTACTTTCTAAGTATTCAATGATAACTAGTTTCTAATTTGGCAAAGATTCAGATAATAATGCTCATGCCAAATCAAGTTTAAACAAATTTCGTCATTGCTCTTTCAAAGATTAGATGAGTCAGAAAGGAAATAAGTCATTAATTTTTCACATAATTTAATGAATTATAAATGAAAACATATATATATATTACTCTAATAAATATATTACTTTGTGAAAAGATCAATGCTTGCTTGAGTATAGTAGTTCTCAAACAGAAATGTTACTATGTACCCAGACAGATTTACAAATATAAGGTGACATTTTTAAACATTTAACTAGAAAAAGTTTTACAAATATGCAGTAGAAGAGAGAATTATATAATGAAACCTATAAACCCATCACTCATTTTCAACAGTATGAATAACTTGTCTTTGTTGTTATTATAGTTTTTCCTCTATTCTTGTTTGGGCATTTACTTTGTAATTTCCACAGTGATGACTAGTGACATTTAAAATTCAGTATTTCTACAAATCCTACAGTGCACAGGAAAATCTCACACAACAAAATATTTGTCTTAGCTAAAATACCAAAAGCACACCTTTGAGAAACACTTTTAATAATAAGATGTTACAATACTGATCATATTTTGAGCCATAGTACTCATTGGGACAGATGTTCAAATCTATATTGCAGGAGGATAAATATTTAAAACTACCAAAAGGGAATTTTTCAAGGGTAAAAATAAGCTTGAATTAATAACATATTTATACATTATAAAATTAAATCTGTACTATAAACATAATTTTGAGAGAAGTCTTGCCCCATCCTCACACTAACTTAAAATAAAACTATAATCCTGAGGGGAAAAAAAACACTTTCTTCTTCATATGTCCTTGGGACTTGTAAATTATGTACCAAGTAAAATAGGAAGTAGAGGCTGATTTGTACATTGTACAGAAGTTGAATAGGTTAATATATAATAGAGTTTAAGAGCATGGACTTGAAACTAGAACACTTGGATTCAAAACCCATCTTACCACTTTTAACTTGGAATTTTTGGAAGAGTTACATTCCCCCTCCGTTCTTCAGAGTTCCATATACAATAAGGGATAATAATGGTCTTTATATTAGAGTTGCCTGTGAAACCTAAATGAGCTTACCTGTGAAATGTGTCTTAGAATATGGGTACATTGTAAGTATTATGAAGTATTAGGCATTGATTTTGCTGTAGTTTTTGAGAATTTATAGTTTGTTTAGGAAAATGAACCAAATTTAACCAAACTGTTGATTTTATCTGTATTTTATGATATATGAGTACTTAATATCAATAACAGAAGATGAGCTAGATCATCTCCACAAATTACAGTTGGTGATAAGAGTAATGATAATTTACCAAAACTAACATTCTGTAGAACACTCATTTAATACAACAAACTAAAAAACTTATGAATTAGCACCTATTAATATCACGAGTTGAAGAAAGATTAAATAACTTGTGAAAACTGAACCAAACCTTTTCTACCAGATAAGATAGTGCCATGTAACCAATATTAATTTTTGAATAAATAGATATTTTTTGCATCCTTCTCCAAGATTACCAATACACCTTCTATAAACACAACCCATATTACAAAATATACCATTTCTCTTCCCTTTATGTTATCTGTGCCTGTACCGGTACACAATGTTGGATTTCACTGTGTCATATATGAATGTGTGAACATTTCTTAAGCTACGGCTGATGGTGCATTTTATTTTTTTAGATAAATTTTAGCACAGCAGAATATTGTAAGCTTGTCAGAATCAGTCATGTGGTGAGATTTGTATTCATTCTTTAAAAGCATCCAGATAGAGATCTATAAGAATCCTAACATTATGAATCTTCAGTGGCACTGCAGATGAAGAATCTAACACAATAACCAATCATTTAAAAAGGTCTGGTGGAATGAACATAATATTTGGATTTCCATAGTCCTGGGTTTGAATATTAACTCCCCATCCCTCTAGATGTGTGACTTCGGACAAGATCCTTTGACAATTTGGGGCCCTTTATCCATCTGTATAACTTCATTAGGTAAAATAAATAAGTTGAAAGATGTGCATTATGTTATACCTTATTAGTTTAATTATTTCTGGGCTTCTTCAGCAAATGACAGAGAGGCCGGTAATATATCACAGGCTGGGGCTAAAAATTGTGACGGAATTTTGGCAGAGATAATTTTTCAAACTAATTTTTTTGATATTTCAAGAAGGAAAGGCTGTTTATTCTTTGTTATCACCAGCAAGTAATTTCAGGGTGCTTCTTAGTTTTCCACAATCTATCTCTTACTTCTACTTCCTTAAATTTATTTTAATTTTCGTCTATGCAAAGCAATCTCTCCTTCACTCTTGGAGTTTATCATCCTTTTTTGGAGGAATCATTTTGAGAGAGTTATTTAAATATGTAGATGATACTACCCAATAAAATTATAGACACAACATGGAAAAACATATGTTTTATCCAGTGAAAAATATCACTATTAGTGATGATTGATCCTGTGAACTAACCCTGGTATGATGGCTACACTTGTGATGAAATACCAGCTAAATGTTTGACCTTAACTTTGGTGTTGATTTTCAGGGATAAATACTGGTATAGTGCAAAGCTGGTGCTCTGACAGCGTGACATTGATAGCGCCAGCATTCATCTTTTATTTATAATTAAAAAAATTATTTTTTACTGGAGTATATTTGATTAACAATGTTGTGTTAGTTTCAGGTGTACAGTCAAGTGATTCAGTTATACATATACATGTATCTATTCTTTTTCAAATTTTTTTCCCATTTAGCTTATTACAAAATATTGAGCAGAGGTCCCTGTGCTATACAGTAGGTCCTTGTTGGTTATCTGTTTTAAATATAGCATTGTCTGCTTGTAAATCCATCTTTTCATCATTTATATTTGGCACAGTGCCCCAGCTTCCCGTAAAGAAAAGGTCATTTGGATTCCATAAGAATGCTGATTTTTAAAAATGTTATTGCTGTTTACTATAAGAGCAATAACTGATCAGATTTTGTAATCATCTTTTCTGCTTTTATGTTTTTAACAGGTAACCCATTATTAACCAGCAGAGTCAACATATTAATTAATGTCCTAGATGTCAATGAATTTCCTCCAGAAATATCTGTGCCATATGAGACAGCTGTGTGTGAAAATGCCAAACCAGGACAGGTATCTTATCAATATTGTTAATTAAGAGTGTATAAACACCCACTATATGCATGTGTTCTGGGTTATATGACCTTGCATGAATATACACACATGGATCTTATGTCTTCATAAAAGAAACCATAAAAGATAGTAAATTCTTTTGAATTAATGGTATATTTTGGATGTGGAGTTAATACCACAGGGGATAAAGTGATGATGGCCTAGTGAGTATTCTTTGTATAACTAAAAGTTCTAGGATTGCAGATTCTGCTGTTTTCCGTTTGTATACTGTGGAATTTCTAAAGACCTTGTGACTATAAATCCAGGAAGCAAGACACTTTAGACTACATTCTTCTATAGTATTTCTGGCTTTGCTCACATGCTTTTATGAAGGGTGCATAAAAATTCTTAAGCCCTTGAAAAATGGAAAGCTTTCTCTGGTGGCCTTGAGTAGAGCATCTGGGTTATTCAAAATATCTGAATTACACTTTCTTATTAAGTATTGCTATGGAGGGAGGTTCTAGTGGGGAGAGGATATGAGGAAGGACCATATAGTTGATAAACGTTATCGTCAAAATCCTAGAGTTTATGTGGATCATGGTGGGTAGCTAGCTTTTTTCTACACTATTATAAATGAATGAGTGAATATATAATATGATGATATAATATAACATAATATAATATAATAGGAACCAGGCATGAGCAAATGCTAAGAGTGTGATATGAAACAAGAATATAATTAATCCAATATTGTATACCTAGGTTCCAAAAGAAAAACACATCAGTATGCTTTGCTTTGCTGTCTATTTCAATTACCTTTAAATAGCATAACTACTCATTTAAGTAAATTTGAAGTTTTAATTCTTACTTGAAGAAATATCTCAATATTTAAAATAGTATCTTTATTGAAAAAGTTCCTTTTATAATATCTAGTATTTGTTTCAATTTGAATGTTTTCTACTGCTTCATGGAATATTTGTCCCATAGTTCTAACCCTGTGATGTTCACTAGCCTTATAGGTATTAAATTAATATTAAATAAAAGTTAAAGTATATGTTCTCATTCACACATGCCCCATTTCAAGTGCTCAGTAGCTGTATGAGATGGGTGGCTACGGTCTTTATCAGTATAGATGTAGAGTATTTCCATCAGTACAGCAACTTCTAGTGGACTGTGCTTCTCTATTACTGCTTTTGATAATTTGGGGAAAGTATTAACTTTATTACAGTATGACTTAGTCATATTTTACCAAGTGATACATTTGAATCATTAATTTTGAATAGACACAGAAATACATTTTTTTAAAGTTTTAATGCTTTATCACTTTAAATGCATCCAAAATTTACATGGGGTAAACCCAGTGCCTGATTTATTGTCTGAAATAGTAGATGCTACATAAATAAATAACCTGAAGTGGTTATTTGCAGTTATAAGAGGTTTACCAAAATTCTACAACTTAGCTATTCTCCACTTTTCAGAGCCTTCTACTGCCACCCCAAAAATCCAATCCGTTATTTTTAGGTAATTTAGGAACATTAATGATTTCACAGCAATCAGAATTTTGTAATGCACTAAGTGAAAGCCTTTTGGAAATAGAACTCTATTTAATGCTTCTATGTTTCTCCAGTAAATTAAAGAGTTTAAAAAGTTGGGAATAGTAGAAGTTATTAGAGATAACTTGATTTTCTTATATTTAGACAAAGTGGTAAGGAATCTGTGGGGACATTGGAAGCTCTTTTTTTGGGCATTCTGCATCTTATTTACATACAAAACATAACTCTGAAATGTCTGAAATGTAGTATATGAGCATTTTCTGCTTTTGACCCCAGCCATCCTGACCCTTGTCTAGAAATTATGCATAGGAACTACCTATCTCTTCTGGACTATAATTGAATATGCATGCATGTATATATGTACATATGGCTTATTTATTTATCTATCTATCTATCTATCTGTGTGTCTATCTATCTTCAAAAGAAGTAAGAGAAAAGAAAGATGATGCTATATAAATCAATAGTGATTTATATGATGAACCAATGAAGTATGGGAGTTGTTTTACTTAGGGCAATAACTCTCAAGTGTCAATTACAGATAAGTACCAGTTTATACCAAAAATTTCATCTCCGTATGCTGTTTTAAAGGCTGTTTCTTCATTGTAAAGTTATGTTCTTGATAAGTTTTGATGTTAATTTAGTAAATAATTGTGCTAGTTGATAGCAAAGGCAAAACAAAACAGAACTTCACAAATTAATTCCCAAAAATTTAAAGAAATTTTAGGGGTGAGATATAGTAATCTGAGCACATGTGAAGGAAAGTTGAAGTTTTACAGGGTCTGTATGGTAATTATTTGACTAAATTGCCATATTTAGCCTTCGGTGTTGAATCCATGACAATTCTAAAGACTAAATAGATCCTGTGCGACTGATTTACACTAAAATAGGGAACTGAATTTCTCATTAGAGGACCCATTGTCAAAATACAAACTACTAGTACTGCACTAGACACTCGAAGCCCCAGTGTATACATTTGTGTGTTCCTGTGTGTTTCTGTGTGTGCCTACGAGCACACACAGCTATATGGGAAGGTAGATCATAGTCATAAGACTGGGTTTCAACCATGGAATAAAAATAAAAAGGGGTAAATAACTGACATGTTTAATGGCATCAATCTAAGAGTACAGGATGCAGGCTTTGCCTGCTGGGAGCAGAATGTCATACTTGAAATCTAAGGTCTTCCTCTGGCAAATTCAAACTTAGTCTAAGAGTGTGGTCACCTGAGCAGGACACTGCTTTTATCCTCTTTGGCACACACTTCCTGAAATTCTTCCTGATGCAAAACCATTGGATATGTTAATAAATAAATACCTCAAAGCCATTCTGATTTGCTTACATATATAGTGAATTATCAGTTTCATAGTTTGGCCCTTGGAAGTTAACCTCCAAATTCTTAAGGGCATCTCACTGAAGTATCAGAATTTTAACTACTTAGATTACACACTTATGGGAACAATTTAGGAAAAATTTTGAAACAAGGTTAGTCATACTTACTTCTTAAGAAAAAAAATTCTATGAAAACACAATTTGTATCTTATCCACTGGGGGAAAAGAAACATAACAACAAAAACAGATCTACATCCTGTGTATCTCTTTCTCATCATTTTACTTAGTTATGAAAATAAAACTCATTCTCACAAACATAATGATACTAAAATTTTGCTTTGCAAGGACTTTTAAATAATCAAGTTAGAAAGCATTTATTTCATGTAATTTAAAATGCAAGCAAGTACATTTTAATTTTATTTTGCTTATTAGTGAGAATTTTCAATGGCATTAACCTTTTTAGTTATGTAGATATCGATTTGGAATTAGCCCATACCCTATACTTGTACCTGCTATTATTAAACTGTAAATATTTAGCTACTTGTTTATAAAAAATATTTGTAAATAATTGGCTTACTGATATGAATTCGAAAAATATCATTTCTGTTTACTTGCATGTTTCATTAAATAAACTTATTAGCCTGATGTGTAGAGTTCCCTTTGAAACTGATGACTGATTTCAAGTCTCATCTCAACTTTGTTTCAGATAATTCAGATAGTCAGCGCTGCAGACCGAGATCTTTCACCTGCTGGGCAGCAATTCTCCTTTAAATTATCACCTGAAGCTGCCATCAAACCAAATTTTACAGTTCGTGACTTCAGAAGTAAGTTTAACCACATAAAAATTTACCTTTTATCATGCAACTTTGTAAAAGGACACAAAGGTAGAAATCCATGCTCTTCCTAAAAGCACTCAAGCTCATAAAATATAGAAATGCATATATAAGAAATACAAAATTTTATGGCTAGCAGTAAACTAAATGTTAACCTATATAGACTATATCTAATGAGGCAAATTACTTCCATTTATAATGTGGACATTCCCTTAATGAGTCAAACAAACAATAGGCTATCTGGGAAATTGAATACTTTTCATGTTTTAAATGTATCATTTGTTCTACATGCACTGTTTGTACATACAAGTAACTGTTTTATTTGAATAACACATGGTATGGCACAGGTCAAGAATACAGGCTTTGTAATGAGAATGATATAGGTTTTCACTCCCACTGCATTACTACTTAATGGCAGATTATCGATATATTAAATTATACTAAAGAATTTCAACCTCATAGTTAAAATAAATTAACCTCATGGTTCATTTATTAAATACAATAATGTATGCAAATCCTTTAACACAATGCCTAAAACCTATTACCTTTAAGGTAATTTTAGTTACCACCACTGCCATCATAACTACACTTACATTTCTGCCACCACTGCCATCACTATCACTAATACTAATATTATCACGTCTGCTGCTACTAAAATCTACAAAAATATAAAGGACACTTGATTAGATATAATAAGGCTAAGTACTGATCAGTTGTTCTGACTTTATTTGTTCTGTGACTTTAGATATTTTATCTCTTCTAAGTTTCTGTAGACATAATATCGGGAATAAAAACTCCTGAGTTCATAATATTGGGTAGAAAAAAGCTAATTCTTGCTAGATTCTATGCTCATGGAACAAATGAGCACGTGATAAGATGGATGATATAATGATGATGATTGATAGGAATCAAAGGATGCTTTGAGAAAGTTAAAGTTAGTTTTCTTCAAATACTTGGGGGAAGGAAATTAGAGTCACAGAAGGAAATTCAATAAGATTTGCGTCATCAAATAACGTAATGTGAGGAACGGCTGGGAATGAAATAAGGTCCCAATTATGAAAGGCCTAATAGGTAGGGATACTACATGTTTTATCATGGAAACTGGAGTATGTTTGAGAATAGCAGTGGACAGTGTTTGTCATTTTAATTAGAGCAGCACAACTAAAACAGGGCTGTCCAAGTCAAACTGAACCATAGGTCAACCTGTCTATAAGTCATTTAAAAAGTGTATAACTTAAATCCAATGACCTGAGAAGTCTTTGAAAGGTTTACACAAGAGTTTAACATATTCAGATTTGCACTTTAGCAAGTCAGTCTGGATGCAGTGTGGAAAAGACAATAGAAGGATACAAGACTATTTCTGATACTATTGTAGAAAATGGATGAGAGAGTCTTGGATTAGGATAATCCAATGGATTAAGGTAACGGCTGTGAGGATAGAGGTGAGTGGTTGGAGATAGAATACATAGAGCTTCATTCTAGATCTCTTAGATTCCATATATAAATATGATGAAGAAGAAAACTAAGAAGACTTCTAGATCATTGGCTTGGGTAACTAAGTAGATGGTCACATCATTCAGGAACAAAAGTATTGACTATTTTCCACCATTTTATCTTTGCTGGAGAATCTATATATGATTAATCATAATAATATGAATCAGATCATCTTGCCTCAAAGTATAGTATTTTTTCATGATCTGAACATGTATTTGCCACTCATGCCATTTACCATATCCCCTGTTTTATCTTGATATATTTTAAGTGTAACTGTAAGTTTTTTTGTTTAAATGGATAGACACTTTTTTTCACCTTTCTTTTTTTTGTGAGAACATTTAAGTTCTATTCTTTCAGCAAATTTCAGTTATAATGTACAGTGTTATCAATTACAGTAACCATGCTGTATGTCAGATCCTCAGACTTTATTCATCTTATAGCTGATAGTTTGTATCCTTTTACCAACCTCTCCCTATTTCTCCCACCCCCAGCCCCTGGCAACCAGTTTTCTACTTTCTATTTCTATAAGTTCTGCTTTTTTTTTTTTTTTCTTACATTCTGCATATAAGTGTTACCATGCAGTATTTGTCTTTGTCTGGTCTATTTCACTAGCATAATACCCTCCAGGTTCATCCATGTAGTCACAAATGGCAGGGTTTCCTTCTTTCTTATGGCTGAATAATATTCCATTGTGTGTATATATAATATATATCGCATTTTCTTTATCTGTCAATTGATGGAAACCATTTTATGGGTGAAAATGAGGTTTAATATGTCTTTTTTCTCCCCACCATGGACAGCATAATGAATTCTATATGGTCACATATCAATAATAATACTGGGTTAAAAATAAATCTTTAAAAAAGGGGAGACTGCCTTTTGACATAACATGTTCAAGAATATCAAACCCCTAGCTCCCTAAGTGCAAATACACCAGAGACTCTGACTTCCTATTTCTATTAATCACTTTCACCCAGGTTTCAGGCTTTAATCCTTGACGGTTCCTTTCCCCAGACTCAAGTATACAACCATCAATGGCTGAAGATTTCAATATTGATTCAACTAGTCCCCATTTTTCTATTTCTACTGTCAACACAAGTGCCTGACACCACTGACTCTTACTGGGAATATTATAATAGACATTTGGCAGGTTTATATTTTGTTTCTCCATTTAAAAATATCCTCTGTGTAATGAAAAATAGATATTCCCCTGCCAAATTCTATCTTATCACATAAAGTTTTCTCAGTTTTGTGCTTCCTACTGAAATGGGTATAGAGAAGATGCCTAATTTTTCATTGTTGAAATTATAATCTACAAATAGAATGAATGGAATATTATTGATATAGTAACATTTTTCTGACATACTTGTATTTTAATGAGTACTATATCTTTCTAAAATTATTTTACCTGATTCCAAAGTAGGTATCATGTATGGCTACAATGGACTAAATGTTAGTACATTTCTAAAAAACAGCAAAATGTTTCTGGGAGTGACTTCAGTAGACTCAAAAAATGAAATAGTGTTATGAATAAAACAAAAATTCCACTTCTATGTACAGAAATAAAAGAAGATGGGGCTTCCCTGGTGGCACAGTGGTTGAGAGTCCGCCTGCTGATGCAGGGGATACGGGTTCGTGCCCTGGTCCGGGAAGATCCCACATGCCGCGGAGCGGCTGGGCCCGTGAGCCATGGCCGCTGAGCCTGCGCGTCCGGAGCCTGTGCTCCGCAACGGGAGAGGCCACAACAGTGAGAGGCCCGCGTACCGCAAAAAAAAAAAAAAAAGAAGAACAAGTGCATGCAAAACAACACTTTCAATAGAAATATTAGTGGAACTAATATAAAATTTTAAATTCTTATTGCCTTGGATTATTCCAAGTAAATATTGTATCGTTGATTATATCAAAATTAAAATGATTTAATTTTGTGATTATATTAAAGTGATGATTATTATAATTCATGATATTTAAAAATTTTAATGAATCGATGTTTTTCACACATTTTATTTTCCTTTCCATGTTTCTTATGCTGTTTTGCAAAAGTGAAAAAAATATATATATATTCATATATATATATGTATTATAGATATGGATTAGGGAAAAATAAAAAATCAAGCTTTATCTGAAATATTATATTGATATTTGTCAATTTTAAAGAATAGGTTCTTAGGTAAGATGTTATACTGATTCATCCTTTGTAATCTTGGTTCTTCTAATCATGTAAGGAAACATCCACTGAAGTATTTTTTCTCTGTGAGATTTTGATGTCAGAAAAAAATAGTCTGTCAACACAACATACTCTTGTCTTGTAAACAATTTTCTATTCTTTCTGAATAGAAAATTTAATTCGTACACCAGACAAGATTAATGTTTCTTCTTTTCCTAAGGATTGCTTTGAATACATTTGATTACATTTTGGCAGCTTTCATAATGATAAAAGAAAGAATTAAAATATGGATGTATTTTACTGATTCAAGAAGAGCTTCCTACTGTTTAACAGATACCAACTTGAAGATTTCAAGTGATACTCATGGTAACCATCTTATCATAAATGTCATGTTTTGTAGACAACACAGCTGGCATTGAAACCCGAAGAAATGGATACAGCCGCAGGCAGCAAGAATTGTATTTCCTCCCGGTTGTAATAGAAGACAGCAGTTATCCTGTCCAGAGCAGCACAAACACAATGACTATTCGAGTTTGTAGATGTGACTCTGATGGTACCATCCTGTCTTGTAACGTGGAAGCAATTTTTCTTCCTGTAGGACTTAGCACCGGGGCTTTGATCGCAATCCTACTGTGCATTGTTATACTCTTAGGTTGGTTTCAATATTAATCACATATTCTCCCTCTCTCTCTCTCTACCCCTCCCTTATTTGTGTATCTCACTCCTTATTTTACCATGTAAATCAGTTTTTTCTTCATTGAGATGCTACATCTGGATAGAAGGAAGACTATCTATACTGAATGATATAATTATTATTAAAGTTAATTATATTATGAGTATTAATTTTCTATTTTATTCCATATGGAAGTATACCAATAGAAATAAATCAATAACATCATCAAAAATATAAAAGTATGTTCAAGCCCTAGGGAATTTTCAAGGAATAACAATTTGTGACACTTGCTGCAATGAACTTTTCTATGACAAATATCTCATTTGCAGCAACGGTTTTAAATTCATTTTTTACAGCCTAGTAATTATTGCTGCCTAATAAAGTGTCGTATAACCTTTAAAATTATACTAGATGAACAGTAGTTGTCAAATAACAGTTTGATAAAGAAAGAAAGAAAGGCGAAAGAACAGGAAAGAAGTAGAATGTAAAAGTACCTCCAAATTTTTTTTCTGTCTAAAGTGCTGGCCAGACACAATTCTTATTCCACTTTTCTCAGATCTCCTCACATCAAAAACTCTAACCATTCCCACTAGAACAGAACAGAACACAGTGAAATATCAAGAAGTGCAGCAAAGGGAAAGGATTGAAGTAAATGTATTCTGTAACATCTCTGTGAGAATAAAAACCTACTTTAGGGGCTTCCCTCTTCCATCAACTCCGTCCAGCTGACTATATTTCATTTATTCATTCGCTGCCAGATTCACAAAAGCAAAGAGAGATTTTCTATTTTTCTAAGCATTCCTTTAAATTAAAATTGCAACAGAAGTACAGTTGGGCACTGTGGGATCAGCTTCTATATTCATGTTTATTATTTAACCAAAATATTCTGACAAATGTACATACCTACCTTTATCTCTAGGCTAGAAAATAGAATTTTAAAAATGTACCAGGGTGTAAAGCATGGTACAAGGCATTATATACTAATTTGTGAAGAACATTCTCTGAGTCAGAAGCTCATTTTGGTTTGGAGGGTAAAGTTCTAGTCCAATTTGCATGGTGCAGATATTAATTCCATGCAAATAACCTTGATGTGTAGAACAAAGTATTCTTTATGTCCTTAAAATTTAGAATTATAAATTATATCTGACATCTGTTTGTGCTGATGATATAAACCCCTTTAAAAGGGAAGATGCAAAATAATGTTCTCACACTGAAGCTGATCAAAATCAATTAGGTGTTTAACTTCAAAACAAGCGTTTCTTTTTCATACTCTTGTCCAGGGACTGTCTGAGTCCCAGAGGATTTCCATATCCACCTAGGCATGATTTGGTACATTCTGGATGCTCGTCTTTGTCCTCTTTGGCCCTCTTACAGAGTAACAATTCATGTTGCTTAGGTTAGCATTATCACATACTATCATCTGCCACTCATTCATCCAGATATTTACCAAGTGTCCACCCTGCTCCTAGCTGTGAATTGCTAGTACACAGCTGGGAATGTTGACACTCTTAGTCTTGCCGTGGGGTCTGCTTACAAATCCATCTATTCTTTGATCTCCTTAGCCAGTCTCATACTCCTTTAGATCTTCCAGCAGATTCTTAGCCCTTTTTATGTCTTTTTTTAGGGTGAGAATCTTGCAGTGCTTAGGAACTTCTATTTGGCCCTCAAGCACATCTAACTAGTCTCTTTCTCAGCCATAGATACTCTAAAGCCATTTTATAAATAGGCAGGGTTTCTCTGTGAGGTTTACAGTCTCACACACTCTCTGGGTGAACAAACAATAGTGCTTTTAGTTCTGAGATTTGCCTAAAGCCTGGAAGGAGTGCAGAGTGCTAAACATCTCTGCAAGGCCCGTTGTACAAAAGCTCTACCTATATCTCCTCTGTCTTCCTCCTTAATTTTGGAAGAAGAGGGAATAAATGGGCTTCTGTCATCATGCAGTCTCCTACTTTCTAATCCTATGACAAGAGTCTTCCTTCCAGACTCTGTTATGGTAAACCAAACACTTTGGCTTTCAATCTATTGCCACCACTATGGAGGAGAGGGGAGTATTATGCCAGGCAAAGTTGAGCACTGACTTCATGGTGTGAATCTGTGCTTATTTACTCCCAGAAAAAAATAAACACTGTTGGTGTAATGATGGTTGTGAGTTAATGGGGAACAAAGCTATTCAATAATGAGGGTCTATAAATTAAGTATTTCAAAATATTATCTTGCTTCAAGAAGGTAAACTGAATACTAGACATTTGGTTTGGAAACTATCTCAATATGGTAGGACACATAAATGTAAATAATTTGTGGTCTTAGTTGACATAATTTGAAAAGCTAAGGCCCTTATATTCTATATTCTTTCTCTCTCTCTTTCTTGTTTATTGTATTTAAAAGTGATTGTCACGTGATTTGTGTTTATTGCATTATAAATACAGTAATGTTAACAACTGAGAAATATAGGTATGGATAATATCTAAGTGTTAGCTATGGGCAAACAATATTCAAGTTTTATTATTTCAATACTATACAGTTCTCTGTATGATTGAAACAAACATTCTTTTTTTTCTTTTTAAATTTTGTAACTCACACTTTTTACCTGACACTGAGATATTTAAATACAATACATGTTAAATATAAGGCTACAATGGTTTGATTTTGTGAATAATTTTGCTGTGGTTACATATTAGCTACAATTCCAGAATGAAATTGAATTTAAACAATGAAAAAAAGTCAACATAGATATGATCCTTATAGATTACAGTATGTTTACTTTGAAAGTAATAGGATACCATTAAAAACACTCAGCCAGCCCTGATCAATTTTATTTTTTATGGAGAGTTGGGCTGACATATTCTCATATTGCAATCTTTGTCTTGTTCTAGCCATAGTTGTGCTGTATGTAGCTCTGCGAAGGCAGAAGAAGAAAGACACCCTGATGACCTCTAAAGAAGACATCAGAGACAATGTTATCCATTATGATGATGAAGGAGGCGGGGAGGAAGACACCCAGGCTTTCGACATTGGTGCTCTGAGAAACCCAAAGGTGATTGAAGATAACAAAATTCGCAGGGATATAAAACCAGACTCTCTCTGTTTGCCTCGTCAGAGACCACCAGTGGAAGATAATGCAGACATAAGGGATTTCATTAATCAAAGGCTACAGGAAAATGATATGGACCCCACCGCCCCACCATACGACTCATTGGCAACATATGCCTATGAAGGCAATGGATCAGTAGCCGACTCTCTTAGCTCCATAGAATCTCTGACCATGGAAGCAGACCAGGACTACACCTATCTAACAGACTGGGGACCGCACTTTAAAGTCTTGGCAGACATGTTTGGAGAAGAAGAGAGTTATAAAACTGATAAAGTCACTTAGGGGAGAAGCAAAGGCTAAAACACAACCAACAAAAGAAATTTAAGAGAAAGGAACATAAATAGACATCACGCTTCTACACACACACCACACACACACACACAAACACACATACCGGGCTTTCTAGGACAAGATTCCTTTGATTATTTGGTTTCTAGCAAGTTGCTATATTTATCATATTGTCAGTTTTGGTTTATTCTGCCAACACAAGGTAATTCCTAAAATGTGTACTTGCTTGGTTTTGTTTTGTTATTTTGGAAACACACTGAGACAAGCTCAGGCCTATTAAATACAATTTACTGACGTGACAACCTAGAACGAAGATAGCTATGTGGCATCACGGTGGAAGAGTGTTAGATTTTTCTTAATTCCACTAAAGTGCCTATTGAGACTCTCATCATTTAAAGTCGTGTAGAGTACACTCTGCTGTGATGGCATTGCGGGATTCAGACACAGAGGACGTAAAACAAAGACACTGTCTTTATGTCAAGGAGCAATAGCAACACGCAGACTTCTCATTCCTTTTAAGGAAAAAAGAAGAATACTTTCTGGACTCCATCTTCTTATAATTAAAATGCTCTTTTTTTTCTTTTTTAGACTGTATGCCAAAACACATTTGTTTTTCCTACCCTCTGAGAAAAGTGAAATAAATGTGATAATATCAAATTCAATATGTAAGTCCCAAATTTTAAAAGCAATGTTTGATCTTCATATTGGTTCCTATTAAAGGTGTTCATGAAAATATTCATTGTTTTCCAAAGAAATAAAATTTTTAAAAAGAAAATTTAAAAAAATCCTCTTTATAAAGAGAGGCCTCAGGGCTGAAACTCCACATTAAAATAAATATTAGTTTTGTTTTAATATTGTGCCAGGGTGTGGAAGGGTGGAAGTTTGGTTTTAACAAATCACCAGATCATTGCAGTCTTCAGTCATAGATAAAATTTAAGTTATGTTTTGTTTGTTTGTTTGTTTTTGCGGTACGCGGGCCTCTCACTGTTGTGGCCTCTCCCGTTGCGGAGCACAGGCTCTGGACGCGCAGACTCAGCGGCCGTGGCTCACGGGCCCAGCCACTCCGCGGCATGTGGGATCTTCCCGGACCGGGGCACGAACCCGTGTCCCCTGCACCGGCAGGCGGACTCTCAACCACTGCGCCACCAGGGAAGCCCTAAGTTGTGTTTTTATGAAACTTTTTTTTTGGGAAAAAAAATGTCATTGATTTAAACAGGGGAAGAGAAATTGATAAACAGCTTCTCAGAGTTTCTTACAGTCTAGTGATTCTTTCATGAACAAAGAAAATAAAATATTTATCAAATAATACAGAATGGATTTATAGCATGTCTAAAAATATTTATTAAGTAGTACCAAACAAATGAAAAATCAGGGACTTTAGAAAATTCAAAGCAAATACTAACTCTCAAAGTGAACACAAATGAAAAATCTGGTAGTTGATCTATTTAACTAACATGGATTTCGACTTTGTGAATGTCATTATATTGGAGCTCAGAGTGGCTTCTTTACGCTATCATCTCCAAAAATTCTAATATAAACGATACCATAAACCTTCTCTGTAAAAACTTTTACTTTTTAATTTGATGAGATTTCTAAGAAATACTAGATTTTATAAGCAGACAGGTAAGCTACACTCATTACATTACTTTTAAATGAACTTCACACTATCCAGAAATACACTTAACAAAACAGGTAACTAACTATAAGGTAATAATATATTTTCTTAATATTATAAATATACAAGTGACTATTGAAATATTAAAACAATATATAGGAAAAATAAAAGTTATTTATAGATCCATTCTGCAGACGTCATCAATATCCAGCTGTGTTTATGAAATATTTATAATTATATTTGTATTGCAAAGTGTGAAAGTAAAACTTCACACATGGGGAAAATGGGTAGAAATATAAATAATATAGGCAAACTATATTCAGTCTTATTTATTATTAAATGCTTACTTCAAAAATATATAACTGATAATTATGTTGTGGCAATTAGGCCATTTGAATCTGCATTTCCCATCGCTCTTTTTGTGTCTCATAATTGCAGATTCTCCTTGTCATCCTTACCAAGAACAACTGTTGAATTCCTTTTCCTCCTCTGATGACTTCAACTTCACCTTTGTCTCATCCCTGGGAACTGCAATAGAATCTTGATGTAGTGTGATAATTCGCAGTATAATTTGCTTTGGGAAATATTCATGTGATTTTTAAAAAGCTGGCAATGTCATAACCATTCTGGAGCAAAAATTAAGTCAACATCTAGGTTTTCCCCAGCAATATGACTGGGTATGCCATGATGTGAGACCCTTTGAAGAAGGTTAATATGCAAATCACTTCCAGCTGACAAAATGATTCTTGTCAGGAATTACTGCATCTTGCACCTTGCCTGAGAATCTGACTGCCTCTGCATGCATTCACATATCAGAAGCAATGATGGCACAAAGAAAACTTGGGAGGGGCAGGTCATTTCAAACTACACGACTGAGGTACTAAGCAAGTACATGAAATTGGTGGGTCTTACTTTCTCCACACTAATCATCTTTTTTTTTTTTTTTTTCGGTACACGGGCCTCCACTGTTGTGGCCTCTCCATTTGCGGAGCACAGGCTCCGGACGCGCAGGCTCAGCGGCCATGGCTCACAGGCCCAGCCGCTCCGCGGCATGTGGGATCCTCCCGGACCGGGGCACGAACCCGTGTCCCCTGCATCGGCAGGCAGACTCTTAACCACTGAGCCACCAGGGAAGCCCCATCTTTTTTTAGTACCTCTATCTTTTATGTTTGTTACACCACTGCATTAGTTTATTATGGCTGCCATAACAAAGCACCACCAGAGTGGGTGGCTTAAAAAAACAGAAATTTATTTCCTTGCAGTTCTGGAACCTAGATGTCTAAGATTAAATGTCTGCAGAGTTGGTTTCTTCCAAGGGCCTCTGTCCTTGGCTTGTCCATGGCTGTCATTTCTCCATGTCTCTACGTGGTCTTTCCCTTGGGCTAATTCCTCTTCTTCTAAGGACACCAATCATACTAAGCCCACTCATATGACCTCTTTTTATCTTAATTAACTATTTAAAGACCCTATCTCCAAATATAGTCATATTCTGAGGTACTGATGGTCAAGACTTCAAAATATGAATTTTAGGGGACACAATTCAGCCCATAACAACCACACAGATGTTAACAGAAAAAAACCCCCAAAAGTGTTTGATTTACATCAAACAAACAAACAATGTGAAAAAAACAAAACAAAGCAAAACAAAAATCATGAATGGAAATAATTTCATGTAAAACGGGAAACCACAAAAGTGACAAGGTGAAAAGAGGTCTTTTGGTGCTCATATATTGGAAAATTATGGGATATCTTTCACACTACTGAAAGCAGTAGTCCTAATATTTCAATACTTATAAATAACTTGAGATTCTTTTTTATTTATAATATCACAGTAACAGGTCTTCATTCAGGAGTTAAGCAATATAAAAATTCCTTAGAATTTACAGGGGGGTTGTGACTATTAATAACTTTTTAATTACATTGCATGTTTACCTTTACAGAAATATATGTGGACATATTCTATGTAACATGTGTATGTTATATGTTTTTTAAAAATGTAACTTTTGTGTTCAAAGAAGTATTAGAGCAACACAAAAGAGTGAACTAGTGGTGTGATACACTAGAAATAATCTAAAATTGCTTTTATACCAAATTCTATCACTAACTGGAAACGTCGTACGGAGGCAGCACCTTAACCTTCCTGTCATCTATTCTCTTTGGTAAAATGAATCTGTTGCTCTTGGTGGTATCTAAGTTTCCTCTGAAATTTCTTGACTCTTAAGTTCTAGTTACATTTACATGAAGTCCATTAATTCATTTACATATTGATTACATAAAATTATGAGAATCATAGAGATCTTTAAAACAAAATATAAATCACAAAATTCTTTGAAGTATGGATGTGATTGATTACACATTGACACACCACATTCCACATCAGGAGAGCCAGACAAATACTTCTTAAGTAAAAACTGTTAAAATTCTTCATCAAGATGGAATGGTAGAGAAGTGTATAGGAAGAGAGAGAAAGAAATGTTAAAAATAGAGCCCTAATCTTGAGCCAAAGAGGAAAAGCAAGTGATATGAAGAAAACGTTAGAAACTTCCTCATCTTTAGGAGGAGGACATTTTAGAAGTCCTTGGAAAAAGTTTCAGTACCTGTTGTATTAAAACAGGAATTCCTAAAAGCACATGTAAATATGCAGTTACTATATTTGAAGTGAGTCCCAAAATATAGCGAGGTCTGAAAAGAATTAATAAAATGTCAGTAAAAACATCAGTTTACTTCCTAAGAGAAGAGTGGGAGGGAGTTTTTTTTTTTTTTGCGGTACGCAGGCCTCTCACTGTTGTGGCCTCTCCCGTTGCGGAGCACAGGCTCCGGACGCGCAAGCTCAGCAGCCATGGCTCACGGGCCCAGCCGCTCCGTGGCATGTGGGATCTTCCCGGACCGGGGCATGAACACGTGTCCCCTGGATCGGCAGGCGGACTCTCAACCACTGCGACACCAGGGAAGCCCGGAGAGAGATAATTTTGTAAATGTCTCCATGTTTGAAAAGTTCTCTTGTCTCCTCATCTGATGTATAGTTCAGCTAAGTACACCATTACCACTTGGAATTATTTTTCCAAGAATCTGATCACTTCTCTTACATCCATTGTTACAAAAGAGTATACACACATATGCACACATACATATGCAATTAAATGTTTGATAATTCCAATTTGCAGCAAGTTTTGGATTGCCACTTAATTCTTTTATTCAAGTCCCTTATATTTCTTAGTGTAATGGATTTTCATAGCTATCAGTCCGTCACTAAATTTTTCAAAAAGAAGTTAAACTTTATTAGGAATTTATTTTTTTGTTTTTAATTGTCCCCACTTTAAGATGAATAAATAGAAGGTAGAGTGTCCAAACAACTTGTGCACAACCAATAAATCATAAACTAATAGATGGCAAAGCTCTTCAATTGTGAAGAGTTTAAGTACATTTATTTTTCAACTTCCTTTCTGGGTTCTTCCCATAATTTTTCCAACTTCTACACTGTTATATATTACATTGCAACAACGAGTGTAATTAACACAAACTCCTGGGAATTCCGGGTCATACTACAACATAATATGCTACTTCCTTAAAAGAGAAAAAAATCTAAACATCATTGATTCTGATATCAATATCTTACCCAGTAAGCAAGATTTTAAGACACAACAGTTGCCTACAAGACAAATAAAAACTTGATTATACAACTGAAAATACTGATCTCCATATTACCAAGAATCAATGTATTTGAAACTATATCAGTTGCACTTTCTTTTAAACATTCACATTAATGATGTATATATATTATCCTGAGCTTAACTTCCCTGAATTTTCAATCCAATTATGTCTATTTCCCCTTCTTTTTAACTTTCCATGGGTACAAATATACTTTAGCCCTTATTATCACTTAAATCTCCAATTTCTAAGTTCAGTTTACTTATGTCTCCCTCAATCCATCATCCACTGAATATGGTATTTGCCATAATTGAAATTTCCAATATGTTGTCACCAAAAATTACCTGAGACATTCTCCTCTTCTGTTCTGTCAACATTTAAAAAAATGTGACAACAGTAATAAAAGAGCTACTCATCACTGAGCATATACTTTGCAAAAAATAGGCTGCAAACATTTAATGCTAACAATAATTTGATGAGTTACATTATTATTATTATCTGTATTTCGTACATGAGTGAACTAGGTTTAGACATTTGAAGTAACCTGTTTACTTAGACATATTTAGCAAGCGATGAAACCAGGGCCCTAACACAATTATGATATGCCTGATCCAGCCCTTACCCCATGAGATACAGTATACTGCACTTTCACCTCTCTCACTTATAATCGACCATTTAAAAACCTGAATTCTGGTCTCTGCTCCTATTGTGTTCCTTTGAAGTTCACTAGTAACTTTATAGTTGAAAAGCCCCAATGATTCTTCCTTTTACCTTTCTGCAATTTCTATAGAGTTAAGCATACCTTCATATCTCACCTTCAGTTTCTACTTCCACCTCTTAGTTCATTGATTTTTTTCTTTCTTCTTTTAATGTTTCGTATACCCCTCAGAGAGCTTACATAAATAACCCCACGGAGTCTTCCCATCTGTTTTCATTTCTTTTTTATACCATTGAGATTTGAAGATCTCTTGCTATAATCATGATTTTTCATAATATTCAATGAATCATTAAATCGCTATTTATACATTTTCTCTTTAAGCAAGATGAGGAAGTTTTACTTGCGTATATTTATACTTTCTGAACACATATACCTGGCCAATCTCTTAGCTTCAAATTCATTAGATCCAAGTCTATACCTTTCTCTTTCAGAGTTCAGTATTTGTGTTGTTACTTGGGCTCTGAACTTTCCTTCTATTCTTCTCTCTCTCTCTCTCTCTCTATATATATATATATATATATATACACATATATATATATAATATATATATATTATATATATACACATATACTCTCTCAAAATACATTGCTATTTTACTATTGAAATAAACTTAATTTTTTAAAGTGACTAAGGCACTACAGAAAATTTTGGTATTTTCCACACCCAACCACACAAAATCATATTAGTTTGGTGCATTTGTTAAAGTAATGAACCAATATTTACATCTTTTTATTAACTGAAGTCTACATTTTGTTCAGATTTCTTTATTTTTCCCTAATGTACTTTTTCTGTTCCAGGATTCCATACTTGTTAGCACATTACATTTAGTCGTCAAGTCTTCTTAGGTTTTTCATGGTTATGATAGTTTCTCAGACTTTGCTTGTTTTAAAAAACTTTTACAATCTTGAGAATTACTTGTCAAGTAATTTGTAGAATATTCCTTAACTGATATTTGTCTGATTTTTTGGTCTCATGATTAGACTGGTTACATTGGGTTTTGGGAGGAAAATCACAGAGGTAAAGTGCCAAGCTCATCATATTATATCAAAGGAACATCTTAAGGAAATGACTTATTACTGTCGATCATCTGGCTGTCATTTGTGCAGTTTCTTCACTTTAAATTATTATTTTTCCCTAATCCCAAACTGTACTCCTTGGAAGAAGGTCACTCTGTACAGCATACAGTTAAGGAGTGCAGCTTTATGCCTCACCTGTTGAGGGCAAAGTATCAACATAAAATATTTGGAGTTCTCATAAAATATTAAGAGTTTGTCTATTCTCCATTTACTTATTCAATCATGTGTTTATTTGAGTAGGGATGCATAGAGATTTAATACTTTTGTTCATAATCTAACACTACTATATTTATAAAGCTATTTCAGTTGGTGCCTGTGCTACTTAACAAATCCTCATTACTGCCTAGTTTGTGTTTTGGTTTGTTGGTTGGTTGGTTTGTATGTCTTGAGCACTTTCTTACATTCTGCCACTATAAGCTCCATGCTCCTCTTGTATATTTCCTGCCCTGGTTCTCTCAAATCAGGCATTCCACCAAAAAGCCTTGCTTTCTTTTATTGGCAAAATAATATTACAAAGATCTGGATATTAAGTGTGCTCCTTGCTACTGAGGTGTTTGTATTTCTGGATCCTCTCAAATGACAGAACAAGAGAATATATATGTGTATAACAACTAGAGTACATGCATACACACACTCATCTATATATGTACATATATATGCCTCTCTATGTAGCCATGTGTACCTGTATTAAACTAAAAGTGAGTTCATATTGATATCTCAGACTCTAATCCATTACCACATGGATCATAATATATCGCCTTCTGTCTCACTTATATGCAACCTCTCACTACAACACTGAGAATCCTACGTCTCAAATTTTCCTATTTATTTATTTAATTGTTCAATTCTGGGACATGTGCATAGTATATCAGAATTGTTAATCCATACTCTCACTCAAAACAACTTGGAGTTGTATCACCTTTAGTCTTAGAGACTCCACTTACTTCCAAAGACTTAGGTCGCAACCTTTTTACCTCAGTGAAATTGTTTCATTCATTTGTTTAACAATCAGATTGTTTTGTCACATTCTTTATTGAACTCTTGGACTCTCTAACCTCTTAAAATATATGTTTAAAATTTTTATATGTGCTGTAAATTACTATAGATTTTGACAAATTCATGGTGTTGTGTATCCACCATTACAGTCCCATATAAAATAGTTTCACTGCTTTAAAAAAAAATTCTTTGTGTTTCAAATACTCCCTGATTCCTGGTAACCACTCATATGTATACTCTATTTATAGTTGTGTCTTTTCCAGATTATCATAGAAATGAAATCATCCAGCACATAGTCTTTTCACACTAGCAGTACAAATTTAAGACACATTTATGTCTTTCTGTGGTGGAATAACCCATTTCTTTTTATCCCTATTCCATTGTATGGATATACCACAGTTTGTTTATCTATTCACATACTGAGGGATATTTTGGTTGCTTCGAGTTTTTTTGCAATTATGAGTAAAGCTGCTATAAATATTTGTGTACAGGTTTTTATTTGAACAGAAGTTTTCTGTTCATATAACAAATAGCACAGCCACTTGGCATTTCCACCAGCAATGAATGAGAGCTTCACTGTTATTCATTCTCACCAATTTTGGTATTGTTAGTATAGATTTTAGCTATTTTGATATGTGTGAAGTGGTATCTCACCGATTTTTTTTAAATTTACATTTCCTAGTGACAAATTATGTTTAGCATCTTTTTATATCTTTATGTGTCATACCATCTATATATCTTCTTTGTTAAGGTGTCGTTCAGCTCTATGTCTATATTTTTCATTGTTTTTATCTTCCTATTGTTTGGTTTTAAGAGATCTTTTGTATTTTGGAGCTAATTTTTTATGAGATATATGCTTTGCTAATATTTTCTCCAAGTCTCCAGTTTGTCTTTTAATTCTCTTAAGTATCTTTTACAGAGCAGACATTTTAAATTTTAATAAAGTCTAATTAATATATTATTTATTTCATGGGTCATGTTTTTTTGATTGTATTTCAAAGTCATCACCAAACCCAAAGTCAGTTAGATTGTCTCCCATTTCTTCCAAAGAAATTTAATAGTTCTGCATTTTAATTTTAGACCCATAATCCATTTTGGATTATTTTTTATGAAAACTATATTGTGTGTGTTATTTTTGCATATGGACATTCGGTTTTTCCAGCATAATTTGTTAAAAGAACTATCCATTCTCTATTGAATTGTCTTCAGACCTTTGTCATGAATTAGATGAACATATGTGTTTGGGTTGATTTATGGACTCGCTCTTCAGTTCCATTGATCTTTGTGACTATTTTTTTCAAAATCAAGCTGTTTTGATTACTGTCACTTTATGTAAGTCTTGAAATCTGGGAATATGAGTACTCTATCTTTGTGCTTCAATGTTTTGTTGACTATTCTAGGTTTTTGTTTTTCTATATGAAATTTAGAGCCCATTTGTTTACACCTATAAGGTAGCTTGTTGGGATTTTTATAGTAATTGCATAGAATCTATAGATAAAATTTGAAGCATTAATATCCTAACAATATTGAGTTTTCTAATCCATAAATACAGACTATGTCTAATTTATATGTTGTTTGATTTCTTGCTTAATTTTTTACAGTTTTCTGCATATGGATCTTACACTTGGTTTATTGGATTTATACCTAGATATTTTTTGGTGTGTATTTAAAAAATTTTAAATTCTCATCATTATTGCTGATATATAGGAAAGCACTGACTTTTGTTTAAATTGAATATGTATTCTGCCATCTTGCTATATTTGCTTACTCTTTCAGGATATTTTTTTGGAGATGATATGACTTTTATATATAACATTCATATCATATTCAAATAAAGAATTAAAAAAAATTTCCATTCCAGTCAATATATCCCTTTTATTTCTTTTTCTTTTCTTATTGTACCAGCTAAGAATTTCACTATAATGTCAAACAGCGATAGTTATAGCAGACATCTTTGCCATGCTTCCACATTTAGAGGTGTTATAGAATTCCTAATCAGTATATGATATATATAGTTTTAGGAAATTCCCTAGCGGTCCAGTGATTAGGACTCTGTGCTTTCAGTGCCATGGGCATGGGTTTAATCCCTGGTCAGGGAGCTAAGATCCCACAAGCCACAAGGCACAGCCAAAAATTATATATATATATATATAGATAGATAGATAGATAGATAGATAGATATTTAAAAATCAAGTGTGAATGCTTCTTCTTATTTCTAATTTGCTGAGATTTTAAAAATTATGAATGGCTGTTAAATTTTGTCAATTATTTTCTATGTTATATATAACAATCAAATTATTTTTCTTTGTCAGCCTATTGAAATGGTGGATTACAGTGATTAATTTTCGATGGTAAAATGGTCTTGACTTTGAATGAATCATACTTGTTTGTGGTATACATACATCACCTTAATATCAAAACCAGAAATGTCATTGAAAGAAATGAAAAATATAAAAATCCTCTATAAATGGTAGCATACCAAATGCAATTACATTTAAAATATAGTAGTCTTTATTTTCCCTTATTTTAAAGTGATTTCTGGTTTTGATATTGAAGTAATGTTGATCTCATAAAATGAATGTGGTATTATCATTTCTTATTGTATATTCTGGAAAAGATTATGTGCAATTGGTATTTTTTCTTCCTTAACTGGTAGAATCACTCAGTGATATAATTTGGACCTGGTACATTTCTTGTTGAAAGCTTATTAATTATGAATTTATTTAATGGATACAGGGTTATCCAAGTTATTTATTTCTCATTATGTGAGTTTTGGGAGTTTGTTTCTTTAAGGAATTGATCCATTATAACTAAGTTATCAACTTTGTGGGCATAGATTTGTGCACAGTGTTAATATTATTATCATTTTGAGATCTGTAGATCTATAGTGATGGCCCCCCTTCTTTCATTTCTTATATTATTCATTTGTGTCTTCTCATCTGTTTTTTCCTGGTTAGACTGGTTGGAATTTTGTCAATTTCATTGATCTTTTTTTTCAAAGAACTGGGCTTTGTTTTTATTGAATTTTCTAATTCTTATTTCAAATTTTATTGATTTCTGTTCTAAGTTTAATTATTTTAACCTTAAATTTTTCTTCTTTCCACAGTTCTCCAAGGTAGAGCCTTAGGTTATTTATTTTAGATCTTTGTTTTTTCTAATATTATATACTCACTTAAGGCCATATATTATATTTCCCTGTACACACTAGTTTCACTTCATTTCCCAAAATTTAAAGAGCTGTATTTTCATTTTCATTTAGTCCAAAATATATTTTTAATTTATTTGTAAACTCCTTAAATCCATGTGTTATTTAGAAAAGTGTTGCTTAATTTCTAAACATTTAAGGATTTTTTTGGTTATATTTCTGTTTCTGATTCCTACTTTAATTCTGTTGTGAGTTGAGAACATTCTGTGTGATTTTTAAAATTTTATTAAGGTGTGTTTTATAGCACAGAATAAGGTCCATCTTGATAATTGTTCAAAAATGTTTATTCTACTGTCTTTTGATGGAGTATTCTATAAATGTTACTTAGATAATGTTGATTGATAGCGCCATTCAGAGGATGTATATTTTACTGATATTTCTCCTCCTTTATCTACCAGCTACTGACAAGAGATGTTGAAGTATCCTGTAAAAAGAATGGCTTTTTCTATCTCTCCTTTAATTTCTATCAGTTTTTGCCTTATATACCTATTTAAGATTATAGATCTTCTTGGAGAGTTGATTTCTTCTTTATGCCTGGTAAATTCCCTTTTTTATCTCTAATAATCTTGCTTCTGCTCTGTTCTGAAGTCTGCTTTGTCTGAAACTAGTATAGGTACTCTAGCTTTCTTTTGATTATTATTAGCATGGATACTTTTATCTATCCCTTTACTTTTTGACCTATGGTATCTTTATGATTTAAAGTTCTTTCCATATATATACAAAATATCATTGTGTGTGTTCTTAATCTTCTCTGATAATTTCTGACTTTTAATTGGTGTTTTTAGAACATTATACTGGAGTCCTTCTGTGTAGTGGGAAGGTTTGAAAAGTGGGAAAGTTCTATACTCTTCTGATTAAATCTCAATGTTTTAGTAAGACTGTGTCTCACGTCTGTGACTTTCAAAAGTATTTGTCCAGAGTTACAGTGTTTAAAAAAAAAAATCACCTTACCTCTACTCTCTTCAGTGTTTTCCAATCTATTTTTTAAAGTTTTTAAAAATGTGATGCATGAGAAACTCCTCATTCCATGCTAATATATGCACTTATATATTAATGCCATAATTTTCTTCATATAAAAATGTAGTTAATATAGGGAGCCAAATTTTCACTTAACAGAAATAAACTAGAATAAAATTTAATTTAAGAGTCTCAAAAAAAAAAGAAATATGCTAAACATTCCATTCTAGTGTTATTTCCACATTAATTTTTAAACATGATTGCTTGCATGTATGTATGCATACTTACATACATATATATCGCTCAAAACATTATATATGTTGGATCTATCATTTCTTAAATCCAACAACATTATTAAATGAAGGTAGAATTTTATGTTTTATAACTGCTATATACACATTTGTTCAACTACAACTACAATATAGCATGCCACGTTCCTATATAGGAAGGTCATGTGAGAAAACTAATTTTTTTCCAAGTCATTAAACTGATGGACACAAGGAATGAGTAGAGCAAAATTCCAGCCTTTCCTCATTATAGTTTATAATAAGTATTTATTATAACATCACTTAAATTCTTGAAACAGTGAAAAGGTCATATGCAAAATAAGATGATAAAAATACTTCAGGTGCTGAGCATATGAATGCTCCCACTGTAGACACAAAAGCGAAGGGAAATGTGAAATAATTACCCTTAAAATCTAGGTTTATTGTGGCATCTGTAAACTAGCTAGGTAAAATAAAATCATGTTCAGAAAGCATATTACAGATATACTTAAATCTTTTGTTATTGTAAGGATGTTACATTTTGGTGCAGAGCGTTTGGTCTCTTAGAAATGATAGCTTGCATACATTCAAATAATTTACCAAGGTTAGGGTAACCTTATATAGAAACAATAGTACAGCTTTTAAATTAAGAAAATATATTTAGAGATTAGAACTATTCTTATTTTCAGATATATAGGCTTATAATTTTTAATACTGGAAGAAACTGTAAATTAACATTTAGTGATAATATAATGTGTTTCAGTCACAGCTATGCTCCCTATCTTTCATTTCATCTGCAGAATCCCTGTGAAATTATTACCCCTCATTTCACAATGCAAATACAAATTCTCAACCTGGTTAAATAACACACCTACAGTCACTTTGCTCTTAAGTGACAGTTCTGAGGAGAGAAGTAAAAACAAGTAAAAATAGCAGCAACAAAAACAAAACAAACATAAACAAATGGGACCTCATGAAAGTTAAAAGCTTTTGCGCAGCAAAGGAAACCATAAACAAGATCAAAAGACAACCCTCAGAATGGGAGAAAATATTTGTAAATGAAGCAACTGACAAAGGATTGATCTCCAAAATTTATAAGCAGCTCATGCAGCTTAATAACAAAAAAACAAACAACCCAATCCAAAAATGGGCAGAAGACCTAAATAGACATTTCTCCAAAGAAGATATACAGAGTGCCAACAAACACATGAGACAATGCTCAACATCACTAATCATGAGAGAAATGCAAATCAAAACTACAATGAGATATCATCTCACACCAGTCAGAATGGCTATCATCAAAAAATCTAGAAACAATAAATGCTGGAGAGGGTGTGGAGAAAAGGGAACCCTCTTACACTGTTGGTGGGAATGTAAATTGATACAGCCACTGTGGAGAACAGTATGGAGGTTCCTTAAAAAGCTACAAATAGAACTACCATATGACCCAGCAATCCCACTACTGGGCATATACCCTGAGAAAACCATAATTCAAAAAGAGTCATGTACCAAAATGTTCATTGCAGCTCTATTTACAATAGCCCAGAGATGGAAACAACCTAAGTGTCCATCATCGGATGAATGGATAAAGAAGATGTGGCACATATATACAATGGAATATTACTTAGCCATAAAAAGAGACGAAATTGAGCTATTTGTAATGAGGTGGATAGACCTAGAGTCTGTCATACAGAGTGAAGTAAGTCAGAAAGAGAGAGACAAATACCGTATGCTAACACATATATATGGAATTTAAAAAAAAAAATGTCATGAAAAACCTAGGGGTGAAACAGGAATAAAGACACAGACTTACTAGAGAATGGACTTGAGGCTATGGGGAGGGGGAAGTGTAAACGGTGACAAAGCGATAAAGAGGCATGGACATATATACACTACCAAACGTAAGGTAGATAGCTAGTGGGAAGCAGCCGCATAGCACAGGGAGATCAGCTCGGTGCTTTGTGACCGCCTGGAGGGGTGGGATAGGGAGGGTGGGAGGGAGGGAGACGCAAGCGGGAAGAGATATGGGAACATATGTATATATATAACTGATTCATTTTGTTGTGAAGATGAAACTAACATACCATTGTAAAGCAATTATACTCCAATAAAGATGTTAAAAAAAAAAAAAAAAACAATGATAACTACAAAACCTTCCAATTTTATACCTTGCAAAAAAGTATTTCTACAGAAGTGTAAAGAAATATATATGCTCTTATATCTGTTCATTTCAATATCAAAGATGCCTGACTTCTGAATGGACCATTCTCTCAAAAGAATTCTAATATTAAAGAAAATCAGAATATTAGAAAAGTAAAAGATATTAAAGAAGATTAGAATATTGGAAAAGTAAACCTTTTTCTTATTGCAACACACACATCATGTTTCACCTTGAAGTTCACTCAAAAGGAAAATGCATTTTCATCAATTTCCTAGTAATAACACTTGAACCTTTAATTTTTTTCAAATGTGAAAACTGAGGCACTGAGTAGTTATATAATTTCCCATTATCTCAAAGCTAATAATTTCAGAACCCTGAAAATATGGACATTTTGTTAGACTGACTTCAATGTTTAAGCTCTTTCCATATTGTTTCTCTGTCTCCCCTTGACATACCTAAGCTCGATAATCTTTGGCTATCTCTAGACTATTTCATTTTCCATTCCGTATGGAAGTTGTTTTAAAATTATCTGCCAGGTTCGTTTCCAATCACTGCCACACACCACACTTTCCTCTACATATCTCAGAAGAAAATTAAGTTTCCAATTTTATAGTGTAACTATTTTGTTTTATTGAAGTATAGTTGATTTACAATATTACATTGGTTTCAGGTTTACAACATAGTGATTCAATATTTTTTATAGATTATAGTCCATTTAAAGTTATTACAAAATAATGGCTATATTTCCCTGTGCTGTACAATATATCTTTGTTGCTTATTTATTTATAGAGCAACTATTAATGATCTTTGTTTTACAGACTCTCACCCATTTTTCTTCCCTTGTCTCTTATCTTTTAGGAAGTATTTATGCAATTTTCAGTAGTGTCAATTGTACAGTGCCTTGTTCTAGAGCCTAGTATTTGTGCTCTAAATATGTTTTGGAATTTAAAGGATGAGGATCCAAAGAATATAATTTTCAGGTTACTATACTTTTTATAATACTTTTCCTTCATACAAACTGATTTATTTATCTTTGGTTTTCTTTTGCTTGTTATCAAGTTGCCAAGATTTTCTCGTAACTCTGAGCAATAATAATACTTGATTATATTCTATTGGGTGGTTTAGTTGTCATTCATTTATCCTTTCAAAAAATATTATTAATTGGGTATCTAATTTGCACCACTCAGTAAAAAACCTATGTGGGAGAAACGTATATGCTTATATTCCTTTTTATATGAGTTTATATGAACAGAACAGATAGATTATAAGGAATTTTGAAAAAAATATTGCCTATAGTTTTAGCAGTACTCACACCTCCACAAAAAGCATCATAATTAATATAGATCCAAGTGCTTCTTCTGTAACTTACCACAAAGGGGAAACATGTTTTAATGTAATCCTCTTCCTTTTCCCCACTATCAGGGTCTGGTCTTTTGATTACTTAATACATGTCACTAGAATATCTAAAAACAATTTTATTCTGGGATTCATAGTAAATTGTTACGGTCTGCATCAGCAAACTGGCTTTTCATAGTAGTTGTAAAAAACGAGAAGCTTGCTTATCTAACCAGATGCTAAGTTCATTTTAAAATAATCTATAATTTAAAATAATCTATAGCAATCATTTAAAAATAATCTATAGCAGTGCAATAATGTTTCAATTTAATATTTTTTTTCAATTTTTACAGTTTTTCAACATATTATCAAATTAGGTGACATCTTTATTTTTCTTATTATTCAGAATTCATTTATTCATAGAGCAAATATTTATAGATTATGTACTCTGGCTATACATCATGCTACACACTGGAGAAATAAAGGTTATCAAAACATTCACATCCCCTGATTTCTGGAAAATTAAATCAAATTTATAAATATATAATCAAATATATATACATGTCAAATAAATATATAAAACTGGTACTCCCTAAGTTTGGAGACTTCAGAGAGGGAGAATGCCTATCAATGCTTTATCTTAGGATGAATTGATCAATTGTATGTCTTCCCCTGTGCATAGTACATCTCCTTAGACTCTGTAAAAAGTAAATTGTAAGCCTCATGCAACAAAATTATTATTTATAAATTATATAGTTGTACAATTAATGGGCTTTTACTTTCAGTTAAATTTTAGCTCTGCACATTTTTTTTAACCTTATTACATATAGTTTCTGTGAGCCTTCCATCCAGAATATGATATGAATAATAGTGTCTTGTTACTGAGTCCAAGCTGGCACTGCTCACCTCAGGACAGGTCAATAAGTTGACAGCGGAAGTGTTGGGACATGGAATGGTGACTTTATTTGGAAAGCTAGCAGACTGAGAAGATGGTGGACTGATGTTCCAATGAACCATCCTACCAGAGTTAAAATTCAGGCTTCTTTTATACTAATGGGAGCGGGGAGGTGTGTGTGTGTGACTGGTTGTCTCACTCATTTCTATGCCAGCCAGATCCTGGAGAGGATGATAGTCCTTTGTTCTTGCAATTGTCCACATATGTCTGGTCACAATGTTCCTATAAACCTTCAAAAAGACAAAAGTTATTTTCTGTGCTGCAACTTTCTATCTCTATATTAAGGAAAAGTATTATACTTTAAATGTCAAGCCTGAGAGGCAGAACATTAAGAAAGGGCTATCTTGTATATTTCAGGCTATTTACTGATTGATGAGACAAAGGTGCAGTGGCAGCTTGACTAAGCACAGGCAACAGAGCACAAAGGTTGGAGCTAAAGGAATAGATCCAATATGGAGTCAGGTTTGTTCTTTTTGTTACAATCTCAGCGTTATAGCTAGTAATAAAAAATAAATCAAATTTTAGAAGAATAAATAAAAGAGCCAACTGTCTGATCTTTGTCCTTAAATCAAAATTTCAATAAGTTGGAAAAAAAGTAAACAAAGCAGTGGATTTCAGCAAGAATATTCAGACAAGAAATTGCTTGGTTAGTGTATGAAGAGAGCATGATAGCTGATAGCATTGCAACTCTTTAGTCTTATACACGTATGTTGTGTGTTTCTTTACTTGTGTGTCAAGAAGATTGTCTGAGAAACTCTTTTATAGTGGAAATATTTTTTATTGAAAACATTATTTTGTTCAGTGACATTTTGAATTTTAGAGAGGTAGGTAATGCACCTGTTTAGCTTAACACAAAGTAATAAAGTTTTAGTTATGGAGTTGTAGACACTAGTATGCTGGGTATTTTGAAAGATTTAAAATCTTTTCCTTAATAACAAGAAATGATTCTCCTTGATCACTGACATATAATAAAAAGTACTTATACTCACTCTGCATAAAATTTTATAATGGATGAATTGGGAGAATTGTATTAGTAATGACACCCAACGATGTCTGCATCCCTAGATACAATGCCTGGACATTGACTATGGTCGACACCATGTGATATGATTTCACCATTTGGGAGTTGAAATATATAATGTGAGCTGTGGGTTGAAAAGTGCCTGCACAGTGGGACATGTCCTTTTTTCTTGTTGCTTTTTGAATGTGGTCACCATATGAAGATGCCTGGGTTGGTCCCCTGAAAACATTTGGCCAGTAGCAAAATCACCAGTACTATAAGTAAGGCCATCATTACCATCCAGCCCAAGTTGAGCCTCCTAGTGATTGTAGTTTCATGAGTGACCACAGGAGACCAGCTGAAGAACCACCCAACTAGGCCCAGGTCAAATCGATAACCCCAAATTGGGAGAAGATAAAACGTTGTTATAAGTCATTACATTTCAGAGGTTTGCTATATAGAAATGTAATGTAAAAACTCATATTTAGAGTGATCTAGTCACAAGTCCAAGGTGGCTATTATGGGGTAAATGTAATAATAAATAGCATCTGCATAGTACTTTATGTATAACATGTCTTCACGGTAATTGTTTTATTTGGTCCCAAGATCTTCTAAATTCTTATTGTACTTTTTCGTTCATTTGTTTCCTGCCACAATGTGGTTCTAAGTAACTAAGTACAGTGTATAAAAAATATATAAAAAGAATTTAATGAACCACTCAGCAGAGTAAAAAATATATGCTAAATGTCAATAAAAATAAATATATTTTTCCTTGTTGACAATGATTTGAACGTTGTAGAATAGTGTTTGTGTTTATTGTGGTAGTAAAAAACAATCTTCTGGATATTTTAATGTACACACCACATATATTTACAGATGTCAATACTAAGATATTTGATAAATTAATTCTTAATTATTGTGGTCAACTAAAAAAATACCCCCCCCCCCCCCCGCCAAAGACATTCTTAGACTAATCAGTGGAACCCGTGAATGTCACCTTATTTGGAAAAAAAAGGTCTTGCAGGTATGATTAAGTTAAGGATCTTGAGGTGAGGAGATTATTCTAGATTATCTGAATGGGCCTTAAATGCAATGATATATATCTTGATGAAAGAGAGACAGTTGAAGATCTGAAAAACACAAAGGAGGAGGTTGTGAAGACAGAGTAGAGTGAGAGTTGAAGGTGTCGGTCTTGAAGACTGGGATGATACAGCCACAAGCAAAGGAATTCCACCAGCAGCCAGAATTCGGAAGAGGAAAAAATCAGATTATCTGCTAAAGTCTCTGGAGGGAGTGCCTACACCTTAATTTTGGCCAAGGGAAACTAATTTTGGACTTCTGGCCTCAAGGACTCTGAAGCATAAATTTCTGTTGTTTGGACCCACCAAATTTGGTTAATTTGTTTTAGCAGATATAGAAAACCAACAGAGTTATGCTCTATTAAAATAGCAAATTGAATTTGAAAATATCTTTAAAATTTACATTTAAAAAAATTTCCAAAATGAATAAAACTAATGAATCATAAGGTAAATAAATAATAGCTTGTGAACACGAAAATAGTAATAACTTGGATTAATCACTATTGTTTTAGCACCTATAAGGAAAATGTATTTGATGTCTTAGTTTCCATTTCGATGCCTGATCAACCATAAATGATGAGTAGGGGACACATTCAGATTGGTGATCCCAGAGCCAAATCAATTACAACCACTGCATTATGACTATAGATTTTCAGTGGCATTTTCAGTGTGATGAGAAGCAAAAATAAAATGGAAAGTTTTCACTGGAGAATTGACATATTTCATTTACATGTGGAAACTTTACTCTGATTGGCGCCTAAGGAAAATATAAGGAAAGATTGGAATCAGGGAAAATGATTACGAGATTGTTACTGTAGACCAAGTAAGGAATGATGTTACATTTAATGGATATACCATAATTAGTATTCATTTCCAGTTGTTGAAAATTTGGGTGATTTCTAGTTGAGGGCTATTAATAAAGCTGTTATGAACATTATTTAAGAACCCATTGGTGTTCTTTTCATTTCTCTTGGGTTAATAACCAGAAATGGTAATAGTGAGTCATAAGGTTAGTGCATAGAAGAAGCTCCTAAACAAATATCCAAAGTATTATTTTATACTCCTCTTACTCTCCCTTCCTTCCTTTACTTAGACTTCAATTACAAATTTAATAAGCGAAATATTTTTGTCCTACAGGTCACAGGAGGTCTGTTGCTTTTCAGTTTCAGTTTTTTTCAATCTGTACGTCAGTTTGGATGGTCGCTTTTACTCTGATTTCAAATTTATTGATCTTTAGTGTTTAAAGTTATTCAACATATAATCTATTGTGCCTAAAGTTTTCTTCAAGGCCTAATTCTTCTCTCAGGAAACTTCAGTAAATTTTAAAATTATTCAGTGAATCACAATATTCACTGTGAATTTCATTTATTCCTTGTTTCCCTTCTCTATCTAATTATTCTCTTTTTTATGTTTATAATTTTCAATCAAACCTGTGCATAGTGAAGGAGTTAGCCTTAAATAGGATCCAGAAAGGTTAATCCAGAAAACTTGAACATTTACACAGTAAACATATGTTTTCTTATAATCCTTCTCTGTCTTTTCTTCATTTTGGGGGTGGGTAGTATATGATTTTATAACAACATGCATTCTAATAACAAACCTAATCTTCTACCATTTTATAATCTTTTGCCTTCCATTCCAAATCCAGTAACAGATTGTGTAGATATCTATGTTCTTAATATATCTGCCCCTTCGTCTGCTTTCCACTGAACTGTTTTAGCACAGGCTCTCATTACATCTTGGCTAGATTATATATCATAAAATCTCAATGTATCATTGATTTAATATTATACTAACAGAAAATATTGCTAAAACATAATGGCATTAAAACTATATATTAGTCTGCTCAGCATGCCATAATAAAATATCACAAACTGGGTGGCTTAAATAACAGAAATCTATTTACTCACAGTTCTGGAGGATAGAATCCAGCCAATTTAGTGTCTTGTGAGGTCTCTCTTCCTGGCTTGTACTTCTGGTTATGTCCTCACATACACTTTCCTCAGTGCCTGTTTTCAGAGACAGAGAGAGAGAGAGAATGAGAGGGAGGAGGGCAAGCTCTCTGGCATGTCATCTTATAAGGAGACTAATCCATCAGATGAGGACCCCACCCTTAAGACCTCATTTAACCTTAATTACTTCATTAGAGTCCCATCTCCAAATACAGCCACACTGGGGGTTAGGGCTTCAATATATGAATTGTAGAGGGACACACACATCAGTCCATATTGCATTATCACTAAAATTAAATTTTTAGTGCCATTAGAAAATATCAGTTTAAAGGTGAATCTTAAATAGTAACTTTCAATATTGGCTGTACACATGAAAGCAAAAAGCAAAGTTTCTTCCAATATGTTCTGTGATATTTCTTTACTTTTTTCTTCATTGATTGGGGGAGGAGCAAATTATCTCTTCCTATAGGTTTAGGATAAAATAGTCTACTTTTATTTTGCAAATCCACCTATTAAACAGACACATACACAAAGATATAAAGACACATAATATATTAGAAATTGTGTGTGTGTATATATATATATATATATATATATACACACATATATATAGTAGCAAATATGTAAAATCTATATATCATTAGAGACCAACAAACTGATTAGACTATAACTTTCAAATAACATTGAGAGAGGTAGAAATTAAATTATCTTTCCATGTTTACAAAGTAAAGCCTTGTAAATTGACATTAATGATTAGAATTATTTCCACATGTTTCTTGTTACTTGAGCTCTGTGATAGATTATTACTAACTGAATGTGATGGACTCCATCTGAGTCACACACCTAATTTATCACTGCCTAAAAATTCAAGGACAAGACAGATGAAAATGTAGGGGATATGGCAATTAGACATGTGCTTATCTAGGTCTTATTTTAGTTCACAAAGGGAAGCTTTTATAAAGCAGAATTATATGTGATATATAGTAATTTTTCAATTAATAGTTACGAAATAGAGAAAGAAAAATATTAAGGAACTTAGAATAATATCTTATGGAGTATATTAAATTTTAACCATTAGTTTAAGAAACTATGAAACTAGAAAAATGTACAGAGATGATAATAATAATATTGGTTTTTACTGAAAATTTTCAAGAAATTTATATAAGTTAGTTTCTGTCTAATGACTTAGGATAACATAGAGCAGCTGAAGAGTTAAGAAAATAATCACAGTTAATCACAATAATTTATCAAAGAAGCAATATATTTCACAGGTAATTTTGCATCTTTCAAATTACATTTCCATTTAGATAATTTGTGATAATTATAAATCACATATTATATAAGTAGATAATTTGATTTTCAAAAAATGGTAAAATGTGATTTTACTTGAGTAGGAGTTTTGACCCCAAACACATGCATTATTTTAATTACATGTAATATATAATTATACATATTATAATAATGCAATGATTATATATATATAATGTAACTGCTAAAGAATGCAATTGATGCTGATTAAAAGTGATCTTTGCACAAAATAATCTGATTACTTAACTTTCATTTATTCTCTTTAAAATACTGATGAATTATTTAGCTTAGAGCATTGAATAAATTTGAACATCTTACAAACAAATAATACTACATTAATAGAACATGCTTTTAATTTTGATCATTATTTGCAGATAGCTGATTATATTTTTCTCTTTATTCACAATCAACTTATTTAAAAGCAAGTCAGGAGTAAAATGTGTAATCAAAGACCAGTACATCTGGAGAAATGGTAGGGATTTATTAGGTAGTAATTAAAGACTGAAGTTTTCATTAAAGTTCTAAATTTTGTTTAAGCAACTACATAACAAAATAGTCAAACATAAATACCTATTATAATTATCTAAATTAAAATTGAAACCCAAAATGAGTAGGTACATTACAAAGGAAATGTATCATGTAGATATTTATTTGATAGGCCACTTTTTTATGTGTGATAGAAATGTTACATGTTTATATCTTTTCTCTTTTTTTATCCACTGACATCAATTTGGTTGTAAAGAATTGTTTCTTGTCATACATGTCTTTCTGCCCATCAAAATCGATTTAAGCATCAACTTTAGTTTAAAAAAATGACAAAAATATTTTCATTTTCAGTTGCTATTAAGCAAATGCTGAATATATTTCCTTGTATCATTTTTTTTTTTCACGGTACGTGGGCCTCTCACTGCTGTGGACTCTCTCGCTGAGGAGCGCAGGCTCAGCGGCCATGGCTCACGGGCCCAGCCGCTCCGCAGCATGTGGGATCCTCGCAGACCGGGGCACGATCCTGTGTCCCCTGCACCGGCAGGCAGACCCTCAACCACTGCGCCACCAGGGAAGCCCCTCCGGGAAGCCCCTCCTTGTATCATTTTTTACTTCACTTATGTATAGATGCACACATGTACATCTGTTCTTGCTCTTGATAATATAGAAGTAATCTCACATTCAGAATTACTATTTAAAGAGGAATGACTATTTTCTTCATATTATATATATATAATATATATAATATTACTTATGTAATATTTTCAAAAAAATGTTTAATGTTGAAGAGTTTATATGTTGGTTTTCTTGCCTCATATCTATTTCCTCTTTTCAAGAATTTGCTGGGCTTTGCTTGTAAACTACTCTGTCCACACTCTTTGCTCATTGGTTCAGGTGTTGCTGACATTATCCCATTTCAGTGATGGCCATACCTTCCAGATGTGCCCAGCTGGGGAGATCACACTCCCATGGAGATTGGTTGTAGAGTGGGAACAAAACTAAAGCCATGAACAAAGCTATTCTAAGACTTTTGTTAGAATTTTTCAAAAAAAATTTTACTATTGGGTTTTATGTATTGTAAACTTGGAAGCAGTCCTGTGGTCATAATGAAGCATGAGATCTACCCACAGAACCAACAAAGAAAGCCAAGCAGAGAGCTGGGGAAGCACAGTTGAATTTTGATGACATTTTTTGAGTTTCTAGATTTATCAGAAACCAGTAATAGCTTTGGATTATTTATTTTCTTAAGAGCCTATGAATTTCTGATTCTCTAAAAAGAGTATAAATTGGGTTTTTAGGACTTTTCTATGGATGAAGAAATTTTAGATTAGCCAAGGTAAATGATTTGTCCTTGGTCAAACAGGGAGATACAGAGGTTAAATCAAACTTCCTGTGCCTCTTTAGAGCTTTCTTAGTTCATGATTATATTCGTTTTAGCTGCATTAATAGATGCATATATATGTGAGTGTTGAAAGGGATTCTGTCAACTCTACAGTAAACTACTGATACAATCATAAAGTTGTTTTATGAAATCTAGTATTATTTGTTTCATTTTCTCTTGTTAATTGGTTAGTTTGAAATTTCATGTGATTTGGAATAAAGTTACATGGAATCTAAATTTCATTTTACTATAGTTACTGATATAATACAAAATGAAAATTTTTTTAATCCTTTGAAATTGTTCAAAATTTTAACCAAATTAGAGAAAGAGAGAGAAAGAAATTGTTCCTGGTACTGATGATAGCTGTTGTTACCTAGGCCTGTCACCTTGAGGTAAATCAGCTAAAATTTTTGGATTTACACATATATATATATATATATATATATATATGTAAAATAAAAGAGACTGATCATATTACCTATAATAGAATTTTCAGTTTTACTAAGTTTAGTATTAAAACCAGCATGTTATTAACAACATGTGTAATTTTATTATTTTTAATTTTATTTTCTTAATTTATTTAACAACCTGTGTACCTTTGCAACAAACTATTAGCCTATATCAGAGCTCTCAAAAACGGAACATATTTTATTTGGTCTATGATATAGGGCTTTAATAAGTCTTTGCCAACATTTAACAATTTGGAGAATTCACATAGAATTTGGAATTCTGTACTGCATAACAAAACAAATAATAATATATAAAAACGTGGAAGATCTGGCCGCACTGGCCAGCCTGACCATATGTGAAAGAGTCACTGAAGCTACACAGCAGATACACCATTTAGTTAGGGCCTGCTCTGGGCCACAGTTTTCACAGACTCGTATTTTTTGAACATGCTGATTATTAATAGGTTGTGAAGAGTGGTCTTTGTGTAGCTTGAATATTTCACTAATTTATTTTATTCCCCAGACCCTGGGACATTTGGACTTGTGATCCCTCAGAAAGGCATTAATGAATATAAATAGTGTTCTTCATGAATACAAGAGTCAGGCACTTGGTTGCAAAATTATAGTCCAAGAGCTAGAGTTTGATCAACTTTCAACGTTAAAACTATGCGTTTAATAGTATACATTGTGGCTGCAGTGGTCTAATTATGTGATAGAAATAAATGGCACTGGTGCAAAGCTGTTTACAGTTTAGAAAATTAGACATATTTGACAATAAGTGATGTGAACAGAAAAATTCACAGGGGGAGATTGTGGCAGTGTATTTTATTGATATAAACTGTAGGGAAATAACAACAATGAAAGACACCTGCTCAGGATGGAAACATTTATTTTGGCCTATTTGGATTCTTTCTGCATTAGCTTCACAGATTTTTCTCAATAAGATGTAGACACTGGTTAGACTTCATTTACAAAGAAACTGCAAGATAAATGGAGTGGCTAATGTCCATCAATTTAAAACATGTAAATATTTATGATAAAATTATATCTGTCTTTGTGAGGATTTCTGTTTGAATCTTGGATGCAACAAAATGTAATGCTCAACTGGGGGAAGAGTCTCATGAGTATAGAATAAGAATTGTTCCTTTTATTCAAGATTCAATGTAGCCATCTTATGCAAAATTTTCATACTAGCTTTGCCACGTAACATTGCAACACCAATACTAGAATCCACAATTTAAAGAGGCTAGAGCACATAAGAGTTATGGTTTCTTACTGAGTAATTAGAGATCAGTAGAAAGAACTGAAGACAGTGGCAGCAGTTAGAATTGACTTGAAAAGAAGATGAACGTTTTCCTGCATGGGCTCCTCGATGTCTGTTTACCATTTGTACACTTTGTTGTTTCCATTTCTCTCATTTCTTTAAAACTTTACTTCTCAGAGGAATGATTCATCCTTGGATGTTGCCATCATTCCCCCCCCCCCCAACTTTATTGGGCTCAGCTATTATATATTTATATAACTCTTTTTTTAAAAAAAGATAACTATTTGTTAACCTCAATTAGATTTGCAAAAGAAATCATGTATTTTAAACACAGATGTTATAAATAGTTCACTCTCATTTTGTGTAAATTGGGAACAATATCACAAACACATATTTCCTTGTTCCTTGGCATCAACCTCACTTAGTGACTATGAACTCCCTGTATTTTATAATGGTTACCAGGTTCCTCAACTTTTTAGGGAAGTCAGCTATTCTTTCAGAGGTTGTTCTTGAACAAATTGTGACATAATGTTTCATCATTAATAGCAAATCTTTCCAAATAGTTTCTTTATAATTAGTACTCTTTAAAATATTTCCTTATAAAATATCTTGACAATAATTTATTTGGGATTTTGAAAGTACCTGTTGAGATTTTTCATCATGAATTATCATGAGTTATATTTTATTTTATTTTTTAATATGTGGTATTAAATTCATTAATTTTAGAACATAAATCAACCTTGCATTCCTAGGGTTAAATCCTCCCAAATTTATTTCATCTCTGGATATTCCCAGCATTCCCAACATACTTAACAAACATCCATCACATAAAATATATGCAAATACAATTTTCAATAGCATGCACACTACAATTTTTATACAGAGGTACAAATATATAATCTATATTTCACCAGTCTCACCTTGCTACCACTCAGTGTCACATGCAGAATGTTACTTTCCTTCATAATAGTCAAATGATTTCCCGGAATGTACTTAGTAGACACATTACGTTTCTAGATATTTTTCCTGAATATGATATAAAATAGTGAAAAGTATAAAATGATTTCTGAACATAACCATTTTTTTTTTATTCATAGCAGTACTATGAATCTCTAAAATTTTTACATTGATTAACTGAGGCAAAATTTTCAGAGACAATATACCAAAGTGACATGTTCATCATTTGAAATTAATTTAATAATAATTTGGAATATATTATGAGAAGGTAACAGAATAAGAGTCAAATTTCGCAGTTTCACTCTTGTATAAGATGCCTCTTGTTCTGTATTCTCCACACCCTCTCCAGAATTGATTGTTTCCAGATTTTTTGATGATGGCCATTCTAAATGGTGTGAGGTGATACCTCATTGTGGTTTTGATTTACATTTCTCTAATGATTAACAATGTTGAGCATCCTTTCATGTGTTTGTTGGCAATCTGTATAACTTCTTTGGAGAAATGTCTATTTAGGTCTTCTGCCCATTTTTGGATTGGGTTGTTTGTTTTTTTGATATTGAGCTCCATGAGCTGCTTGTATACTTTGGAGATTAATCCTTTGTCAGTTACTTCGTTTGCAAATATTTTCTCCCATTCTGAGGGATGTCTTTTCATCTTGTTTATTGTTTCCTTTGCTATGCAAGGCAGGACATGGAAGCAACCTAAGTGTCCACTGACAGATGAGTGGATAAAGACGATGTGGTACATATATACAGTGGAATATTACTCAGCCATAAAAAGAAATGAAATTGAGTTATTTGTAGTGATGTGGATGGACCTAGAGTCTGGCATACAGAGTGAAGTAAGTCAGAAAGAGAAAAACAAATACTATATGCTAACACATATATATGGAATCTAAAAAAAAAATGGTCCTGATGAACCTAGGGGCAGGACAGCAATAAAGACACAGATGTAGAGAATGGACTTGAGGACACGGGAGGGGAGCAAGGGTAAGCTGGGATGAAGTGAGAGAGTGGCATGGACATATATACACTACCAAATGTAAAATAGATAGCTAGTGGGAAGCAGCTGCATAGCACAGGGAGATCAGCTCAGTGCTTTGTGACCACCTAGAGGGGTGGGATAGGGAGGGTGGGAGGGAGATGCAAGAGGGACAGGATATGGGGATATATGTATACATATAGCTGATTCACTTTGTTATGCAGCAGAAACTAACACAACATTGTAAAGCAATTATACTCCAATAAAGATGTTTAAAAAATTGTAAAAAAAAAAAAAAAAAAGAAGAAGAAAAAAGAGAAGCCAGAATTTGCAAGACACAAAGTAGGAACTGAGGACTGATTTCTTCTCTAGTAAAAGAAAATGGATTGGAAGTTCCTGAGAAAGGAAATACATCAACTGGAAGAAAGAAGGAAGGTTTAAAGTACAACTTTGGGAAAAAAGCAAACTCTGAGATATTAAAAAGTTTAAGAATGATTAAATGTGAGGATGTATGCCAATGAAAGATCCTCCAAAGGCATAAATTGTGAGGCTGACCTTCTTTTTTTCTTATGGTTCAACAGGATTTTTAAATTAGATATCATCTTGATTCCTAGTCCTCATATGTCATAATATTTGGAAAATTTAACCTTTCGACAATGATCTATTTAAGCCTCCATTAGATATGTGATCAGCCTGTCTATGTGTGTCAAGGTGACACTGAGGACAGGTCCAGAGCTTGCTTAATCATCAGGGAATGCCAGCCAAGTAGGCCTGAAGAGGAAACAAGACTAGCCCCAAGTAATCTTTGAGCCAGAGAGATCAGGAAAAATCTTCTCCAAAACAAGGACCATAGGCTGATTTACACATTTAATATTCTAAAAATAATATAATTCATGACATTATGAATGTTAAGAAGAGACACACAACAACAAAATAAATGCCTACTTAATGCATAACTAATCTACATATACAACACATCATTTGTAATAGTAACTTCTAAAGAAATTCTTGATGTAAGGAACATTTTGAAAGTAAAGGTTATACTTTAGTGGTTGAAGCCTGATTTCTACTACAAAGAGAGTAAAAGTCAAGGGTATTTTTTTTCATTGTAGGAAGTGCAGGACTATAATAATTTGAGGGATTAATTCAGTCTACCTTAGACAGCTTCAACTTTCCTAATGACCTCTGTCTTGTCATCGCCATGTAATTACTAAAATGAGAAATCCCCACTATAGAAAATATAATTAAAATATTTATTAAAAACTTTCATGTCCAAAGCATGGTTCTATAGTTGGCACACTTTGTAAATTATATAATATAGTTCCTATCCTCAATTGAGTTAGTAAAATATTTAATCCACTATCATTTCCTGTGGCAAAGGACACAAAAGAAAAGATTAAATTGAACTCTTAGAGATGGGAAATCCTGGCAGACCATGACCCTTCTTCACTGGCATCTAAAAATATGGTTGCTATTTAAGGATGGGAAAGAATGGTGCCATTTAAGGACAGGCAAAGTTCTATGTTGTGTTTAGTTTTCAAAATTGTCTAAAGCTCTTTTATTTTATTTAAATGTTCAGGGCTTTTACTTTTATTATAAGTATTTTGGAGAAGATTCAAACGTATGAGAATTTTTTAAATGATAATATTCCTAAGGTTCCTTACAAATTATGTTATATCTGTGTAGTTCCAATTTAGAAATAAACATTGCTTATCATTTCGATAATTACTAAAACATTTTTAATGAATAGAGGTATTAAATTTCAGTTGGGAAGAGACAGGATCTTATAATAAAACAATTTTTATAGCAAGGGCACAATTATCTCTACACTAAAGGGAAGAAAAACCTATTAACAAAAATTTGAATGTTAATGATAAACACCAGAGCACGGATAAGTTTTGCAACAGTCTGACCATAATCTTTGTTGAGTTCAAAAGTGTTTACAGTTTAGTTTTCTTATCTGCATATAGGACAAACTTACAATTGGAGACCTGAATAAACAAGGTACTTATTTATATGAATGTATACTATAATTAATGTATTATGTAATCAATTATATATACTAAATAATATATAATTTACATATACTATCTAATATACTAATATTAATACTAAGCAAAGTACTAATTAATAGTTTTTCTTTAATTAGAGCTGAGTCTTCTCAAAGGGATACTCGCATTTCTGATTTATACATTTTTTCTCAAAGGGAGAATTTATTTCTCTGTTGTTGCCATCACTGTCATCATTGCAAATTAGCTCATACCTTACTAATTAAGACTTGTTGGGTAAAAGGATGAAACAACAGAGAAGAAAGGCCTAGAAAGAATTACAGAGTGATCTAAGTTCTCTCTTGAGAAAGCAGCGAATAGCACAAGATAAGAAGGAGAGGAGAAATAATCACACTGTTTACAACTTTACTGTGATATGACCCTTCAGACTATTTCCCCCACTTTCACACAAGTCACTGATTTCTTTTCTACATGCTGGGTTGGTGATAGTTAAAATTCCTAGGGAAAGGCCTAGAAAAAGTAAAGTTTTCATGACAGATCTGGTACACTGTCAATCAGTTTAAGGAGGGCTGAGATGCCTCAGGTTATTATGACTAGAAGGAAGAATGACCGAGTTTGGAAATATCTCATGGATCTGCATCATCTAGAGAAGTCAGATTCATTTCTTCCTTGCACCATGTTTACCACATTGTGTGTAATTTATCAAAATTTATTATTTGTTTCCCTTACTCTGTAGGAACAGAACCCAACTGCTAGCATGTTTAATATAATACTTGTTTAATATCTTTTAGATGTAATTTTTTCTGTTTTTATCTCCTCATGATATTATATTCTTATTTGTTTTATTTGTTAAACATTGATTTTTAATAAATTTTCTTAAACCTTTTAGTCAAAAACTATAATCAATGAAAATAAATCTCAGATTATATTTTATAAAAAGTGTATTTAAGATAATTTAGTTATTTTCTGAAATTGAAGAAATGTTAGTAGTCTGTCAAAATATTTTAAATTACTAGTGAATAATTTGAAAAGATACATGTACCCAATGTTACCAAGATATGGAGGCAACATATGCGTCCATCAGCAGATGAATGGATAAAGAAGACATGGTACATATATATAAACAATGTAATACTACTTTGCCACGAAAAAAAATGAAATTTTGCCATTTGCAGCAACATGAATGGACCTGGAGTGCATTATGCTAAGTGAAATAAGTCAGACAGAGAAAGACAAATACTGTATCATACCACTTACATGTGGAATCTAAAAAATACAACAAACTAGTAAATATAACATAAAAGAAACAGACTCACAGATATTGAGAACAAACTAGTGGTTATGGGTGGGGATGGGGGAAAGGGGGAGGAGCAATATAGTGGTGGGGGAGTGGGAGGTACAAACTATTTGGTGTAATATAGGCTCAGGGATGTATTGTGAAATAAAGGGAATATTTTGTAATAACTAAATGGAAAGTAACCTTTAAAAATTTTATAAAATTTTTAAAAAATTTCCTATAATTTTTATAAATTTTTAAAAAAATTTCCTATATCATTATCATATAGGACTCTTAGGATAACACATAAGCATGTCCTAAATCTCCCCTCCACCATGTCGGAATGTAGAAATTAACTTTTCAATTTAATCCCTTCAGAAGATGTGCATCTCCAAAATTACTATATTTAAAAAAAAAAATCAATATTAGGTGGACAAAGAGATTGCTATACTTTTTTGAAGAACATGCAGTTTTTCTTAAAAAAGTGACACAATGCATTTCCAATATTCAATCCAAAAGTATACTCCAAAAGTTCAATACAAAAACATAAAAATATAATAAAAACCCATAAACTCACTTTCCAGAAAACAAGTTAGTCTCAGTCTTATGCCGACATGTGGACAATCTTGAGAAAAAGCAAAAACTGAAATGATTTTGTCACATGAAATTATGTGTTTTATTTTGTTCATTAAGCACAATTTATCTCTTTTGCCCAAGGAAGGCCTTGCTAGATTTCAGATGCTGGGTTCTCTCTAGAGACAACATATGTCACGAACCTTGAACGATATCCAGATTTAAAAAAAAAAAATTTGTATTTACTATAATTGAAGATGACCTTTAAGTTAATGAAGATATAATTTCTTCAGCCTCTATGCTTCACAACACCCAAGGTAGATGACCCTATTTTTCAATAATAGGAGCATCTATACCTTTTTTCCAGGAATGAAGTCTTAATTTCTTTTATATCATAGCACATAGATAGACTAACAAAATATCTATATAACATGAAGTTTAATGAGGGAAGACTAATACTTGAGGACTATATAAAGTTCTAAATTATTTTGAATACAATATAACCAAATTAACTGATACAAGTTAATAGACACAGAAATGTAGTCAATGAGTCCACTCTCCACTTGTATGGCAAAAGAAAAAAGTTAAATGGGGAAATCAAATTTCACCTTAACAGATGCAAAACCATTTATTTCTATTTTCAATGGATTTTTCATTTATTTTAAATTCAGCTGGAGGCAAATTGGTGATTGATTTTCTGTCAGGAATTGAGAACACAGTTTCTGGAAAAATAAATGCATCCGCCATTATTAAGAGCAATCCAAATCCATTCATCATTTTTTTCTTAATTGAATTATAGTTGGTTTACAATGTTGTGTTAGGTTCAGGTGTACAGCAAAGTGATTCAGCCATATATGTGTATATATATTTATATGTATACATACATGTATATATATAATATATACAATATATTGTAACTATTATATATATACCATCTCCACTAGTAATCTCTGAAAAAGTATATATTGTTTTTCAGATTCTTTCTTATCCTGAATGACGTTTATATCTTTATCTTCAAATATTAAGATGTCACATAAAAATACTTCCATTTAATAGCTACTGAGGACATAAAATTTAGAATTTGTCTAAATAGGAACCAATAGTATTTTGCCTTTTCTATAGATAAGTATTTCTATAGAAAAGAGTGTCTTCCATGTTCCCTTCCAGATCTACCCTGTTACTGTGCCTACCTTAGTCACTGACCTGGGACAACTTGCAGAGATTATAATAATAAACTGTGTTCTCTGACTTCTGGTTGGTGTTGGCCAATGAGGAGCCCCAGAGGGAAGTCAAAAAAAGGAGAAGAGAAGGTACTTGTAGTCCTGGTTCTTTCTAGGTGAGGTGACCTCAAGATAACCATGTTCCTTCCCTAGATCATCTCTGTTCCTCTCAGTAAATATGACTTTACAGGACTTTTTCTCCTTTCCAGTTCTGATAATCTCTCCTAGCTTTTGACTTTTTGAGCCTAGGGATACTGATTGATAGATACTGTTGCTAGGTCTGGGATCCCGCAATATCATCCCTTAGGGTCCTCCTACAGTCAAACTTAATAAATAAGTAAGTAGGCAGTCCCTTTGGAAATATACCTTTCACATATTATTTATTTATTATTATTTTTAAAATCACAGTGTGTCACCTGTTCCAGCATGTGTCATCAACACTGGAATGTTGATACATTAAAAAATATCTGATTTTTTTAGTTATAATATTTTACTTGAAGTTTTTAAATCAAAACAAAGGAAGCATCACTGCCAATTTCTCTATTGTTAAGAATCTTGCACAGATGAAAGTGTCAAGTAATTAAGTAGAAGTAATTAAGTAAGTAATTAAGAAGTAATTAAATACATGGTGCCTATAGGATCCCAACATCCGGAAGACCAGGAAGTCTTGGATGAAGAGCCAATCAGAAGGCCATATACAGAGGGTGGTTTCTGAAAATGACTGGGGTAAAACATCCTAACAGAACTAGATAAAGTAGGACGATCTAGAAGATCAAATATGTGCATAAGCCCTTACAGGAGAACAGAGTAAGAACCTGGAAAACAAAGTATAAACCTCAAAACCAATGATATGAAAAGAAAACAAAAGTGAAATCCATAGACAAGTGTAGGAATGAGGCAAAGATGTCATCAGTTTAGACACAGTTGGAACTTGAATAAACACTCATTTTTTCTAGGACTGACTTTGTGCCTTATTTTTTTATTAATCATTCATACATTCATTTATTCATTTACTTATCTAACCATTCATCAAATATTTATTGGATGATATTATTTTCCAGGTAGTAAACCTAACTATGAGAATGCAATGGTAAAGAAAAAACTGACATGGCTTACCAATCTATTAGTGAGGGATAAGGAAGAAATATCATGGGCACACAGACACAAAGGAAGTTCAGATGACCCAATCTTCAATAAATCAGGAAGCTAACCCAAAGACAAGGATTTATTTGAGAGGTGCTTCCAATATACAGTATAATGCTAATTTATAGTGAAAACTGAAGGTGAAACAATTCCAAAATATTAATATATTCAAGGTAAGTGTTAACATATCTGATGTGTTTCAGTCAGTTCTTCATTTACTCTAAAGCTATTGATGATCCTTGGAGTAACTCAGAACTAAACAACTGGAATGTTGACAAAGTTACCTGGAAATGGTGCTATTCTATGCTCCTAAGATAGTGGGTCAACATGAACTAAGTTCATCAGCATGTTTACAGCAAACATGAAAGCTCACAGTGACTGGTGACTAGTTTGGGGTCCACAAAATAGCTGGTCACGTGGCAGGTGTGACCAGCTCCCTTTACAAGTTTTGGATTCCAAAACTCAGATAGCCTTTCCCTGGTAGGTTCTTCTCACACATGTCCCTGTGCTTTGGAACTAAAGAGGAAGATATATCATTGCAATTACTACAGAGTGAGGACCTAAAGCCTATATTATGCATACATATGGCCATAGGCTATGTATACCTTTTAACTGCAGTTCCTATATTGTAAATTTCATTGTGATAAATCTTGTCTATTAGTATAGGTTTATGTTGAGTTATGTTAGTCCTAGCATATCATCAAACTGGTAGATGCTTATGCAATCACCAAGAAAATTTGTAATAATTTAATCATAACACGTAATTTTAAAAATTAATGTTTAATGCAACTTGTAATTCAGAAGTGTCACTAAAATTGTTAGTAAAAATATTTGGACTGGTAGATAATGAATAGAAGGTAAATGAAAAGTAGAATAGTAGACTATAAAAATTCAATCTTTGTCATTCCTACTCAGGCAGGAATAACAAAAAACAGAGAAATATATTTTAAATATATATCCAAAAGTAATTATGACTTATCTTTTATAAAGCATACAAATACAGAAAAATGTTTACATAGTTATTTTGAATTAGAGTAAGAAATCAAATCCAAGATAATTTTTATAACACAAATAAGTATCCTTAGGTTAAAAAAAAATACATCCAGCTAGAGTTGAGTCTCTGTAAAGCTATGTCTGTATCATCACTATAATAACTGAAATAAATTAATTCTTTTTAAACAACAAACTGCAATTACCCATGTGATTTATTTGTAAAACAATTCTAAATGATACTATGAAGTAACTTTAAGTAAATTTAATTTGAAAAATGGTATGTTTTAAGACCATATGAATATCAGTGATATTATTCTTAAGAAACATGGTCATGTTGCTACAAAGATCAAGAATTTATAAGTATACATAACTCTATTTTGGGTGTGCTTCTCAGTGTTCCTTTCATTGTCACACTTCTTTGGGACTTGGGAAAATGCGTGGTTAAACTTCAGAGTGAATTCCAACCAGGGACATATTGAAGTTTCAGATTAACCTTGAATATATAATATTATATATATATTTTTATATATATTCTGTTTCAAATTTCAGAAAGAGTGAATTAACTAAATCCTACCCTGTATACATTCCCACTTAACTTTGATGCAAGAATAGCTTATTCATCTTTTCTTAGAAGATGGACATGCACATGCACACACATATACACAAACAAATCCAAATATAGTATTTCACAACAGTATATGTAGCCTAAATTTCATTTTAAAATTATTTACTTGAATTCCTCATGAGTGAAATGATTACAGGCTTTCTTTAGCTCTGCCCCATCATCATCTTCTAGTGGGAAAATTTTCATCCAGCCAAGAATCATTTTTTAGCTTTTCCAGTTTTATAATAGAATTGTAACCTTAATATTTATTTTTGTGCTGTTTAAAACAGATATTTCTGTACTCAACAAATAATACACAATAAGAGCATAGCAGGCCCCCACTGACCAGAGCGTAAAATCATGAACCGTTACATACCCAGCCCGTAGAGAGAACAATTTAGAATTCTCATTAAGCTCCCTTAAATAACATCAACAACAACAAATAAACCCTGTGCCAGGTTTTAAAATGCATCAGGATGGCTGCTGCCTTTATTTCAGAGAAGAGAAAGAAAATTTTATATGTGCAATTAAATTATCATTCTACTTTTCTTGTAAATTATCAGATATTGAGACTTTCTCTAAAACTTTAATGACATATTGCAATATATTACTGTCTATACTTCATTGAATTGCACATTAAAACAAGTGAAAATGTTCTGCAAGATATATCTCAATAAAATTGTGAAAAAAAGCCTGCCTCATTAGCTCAGTTCACAATATGTTGCATATCTACAATGAACAGAGAGTATCTATGATGCTAAAAATGTTGCTTCCAATCCAATTACTAATGTGGATTCATCAGTGATATGTAACTCGAATTCTAATAAAACATGAAAAGTTGCTGAAGTGATTTTCACATCCTATTCATGAGATACAGTACTTTAAATTTTATCCTGAAATTATACAGGACTAACAGGTGACAATAACTTTGAGCATATTAATCTTATCTGTAATGAGTTGGTTTTATTACAAACTTCCAGGTGAAGCTTGTCACTAAATTTGAAATAAGATTGTTGGTGAGGACACTGCATAATTCTTAAACACTCTTTACTTCAGGTGGGCTTATGAGAACTTCCCGGAGTTCACACTCAGGAGAAGATTTGCTTTGTGTAGGATTTGCTATGCTCCTTTCTTTCTACCAGTACATATTATGCAGCTTGCTGAGGAAGGAGATGTTGTAAAAAGGGAGATACTTGAAACTGAGATTGCCCTGGCATTGTTGTGATTGGTAATGAGTGAGTCTAGAATTAGTATGAGTGAGTGTCTGAGGCACAGTGGAGAATATGATCAAGAGGATGGGGAAGAAAGGGAAAATTGTGTGAAAGCAAAAATGAGGAGGAAAAGAGCATGTTTCCCATCTCCTGGCACAGGTATATGAAGAGTGTGAGATCAAAGTACAGCTACGTGTCAAGAGGGCAGTGGAGGTAACATATTCCTTAAAGAAGATCAGGGTTTTACTAGAAGTTGATGAGACGTTTAATAGCATGAAATGAAGACATAGAGATAGAGAGGGTTTTACAGATGAGTAACAATGAATTCAAGAAGGTACAATCTCAGTAATTGATGAATGTGGGGTGTGGGGTTAGGAGGAAGTTGGTGCCAGGAGGTATGGCGATTAGAGTACCAAGGACATGGGGCAACTCAAAGTTGAAACCTCACCCTTGCTCCAGCCAAAAGAAAGATTTCTTCTCTGTAACTATTATGCCAGTTTCTTAAATCTAATACTAAGTACATTGCCTTTCTACCTTTTTTAAAAAATTCATCTTGAACTCAAGAGCCAAGGCACTAATTTATGTATGTATTTATTTATTTTTGGCTGTGTTGGGTCTTCGTTGCTGCGTGCGGTCTTTCTCTAGTTGCGGCGAGCAGGGGCTACTCTTCGTGGCGGTGCGCGGGCTTCTCATTGTGGTGGCTTCTTTTGTTGTGGAGCATGGGCTCTGGGCACACAGACTTCAGTAGTTGTGGCACACAGGCTCAGTAATTGTGGCTCGCAGGTTCTGGAGAGCAGGCTCAGTAGTTGTGGCACACAGGCTTAGTTGCTCCATGGCATGTGGGATCTTCCTGGACCAGGGCTCAAACCCGTGTCACCTGCATTGGCAGGTGGATTCTTAACCACTGAGCCACCAGGGAAGTCCAGCACTAATTTATTTTGTTCATGTGTTCTTTAACAGTCTTTTTATATATGGCTTTGATTGCATATTTATATGAACTAATGTCATTCATTTAAAACTTGAGTGCATTTAAGCAGTCATCTCCCTAAAGGAGCTCATAAATATTTCTCTAAATTATTAAGACTCCTGTAATTCTATTAGATGCTATTCCCATTTAAAATTCCCTATCCCATTCATGGAGAGAGAAAAAACAGCTTCTTACTGACAGTTTCTTCCCAACTACATCTTCCATTCATCTGTGGTCTCATCAAGGATTCCTAAATTTGAAGTCGACTGTTTTACCTGCCTCCACCTCCCTGATTCTCAAATGGCAGAATGAAGTGGGAAGCTACTTACTGGAACCTCTGGATTTTGCTGTTATTTATCAGCTCAGAGCATGTAGGGAGAACGTGATTTCATTTCATTTCCTATCTAGTCTAGACAACAATGCACTAAGGTCTGGCAGAAGATAAAGTGTGCTACAAGCAGATCATCAATCAAATGATGTCTAAATACTCCACTGTTAGAAAATTTACCAGTTTTTCAAAGGTCCACAGCCTTCCTTGGAACTTCCAGGATTTATGACAGGGTATCAGGTATTGGTAAACTCAGTACTCACAGACCTCTGAGGTCAAATTCTAACAGGTTTTCAAGTGCCAGATTGCCATTGCCTTCATCTGCCATTGTCCAGTTTCTTCAGTATATATATATATATTTTTGTGTGAATAATTATGAATTTCCTTCTCTCTCCTAATTTCCTTATAACTTACATAGTTTAATTTGTTCCTGGTTCCCTTTCCTTCATTATCTTTATCTTCTGCAATTTTCTCTTCAAGCAAACATCACAAATCTTTCCATAATATACATTTGCTCATTTTCCTAGACAGACATTTGTATAACATTTCCTAGTATTCTCAGTCCAAAATGTATTCACTCTGTTTTCTGAAATATGCTCTATCTCCCTCACAAAAATCTTGTCTGCTACCTGGAATTGTATAGCCTGGGCCACCTACCTCCCTTGCCTACTTTTCTGGTTCCAATCTCTCTTCTTTGGGTATTGTTAGTGCTTGAGGAGCCTGGGACAAGCCACAGACTGCCCCTCTCCAAAAACAATTCAGAGAGCTTCAAGAATTAATGTTGGATAATTCAGTTATACAAACTACCCTCTGTGGGTTCCTTCCAACAATATATTGTACAAGAAATTTACTGAAAGGATCAGTGTAATAAAATTACCCCCCAAAAAAGCACAGTCCCAACTTTCTAGTTGGATCAACTCTTCCTGATACATATATTTTTCCTACTGGCTGCAGAGCTGTGATTCCAACTGTCTCAGCACACCTGTCTTCTTGAGCAAGTAATAATCTAAGCACCATTACTGCTTATACTCTATTTACATCCTCAGCACCATTCCCTCTAGAGTTGGCTGACTTAGAGGAACCCCTCACTTTGTTCCACAAAGGGCTTTAATTTCGGTATAACTTGCTACAGTGCTGAGGTTCAATATTCCCAGATATTAAGGCACTTCTCCCAAGATTCCTTAATAATATCATAATATCTAAGAACATAGTTAGCTATTGAAATACCAGAAATTTTACTATATGTGAGGTTGAGTATAAATATGTATCCAGAGGAGATTACAACATTTTTCCTATTTCCATTATGCCATACAGCATTTTCACCTCAGATAGTTCTCTGGCTTCCTCCTCTTTCTTTAGTCCTTTTTCCAACTCTCTTCTCCCATGATCCTCCAGGTTCCTTTTCTCCTCCTGACTCCACCCACTCCATTCTGCTCTCTCACCTTCTGTCTCATTTCTGTCCTATGTCTCAGCCCTATCCTGGATGAGGAAAGTAAGAATTTCCTATACTGTGGGTCCCACAAGTCAGCTTGTATTCCTTTAGATTCTTAAGATAAAATAATCTAAATGAAAACCAAAACTTTTTCAAGTTTATATTGGCCATGTCTAATGTCTCCATCTAATTATTCACTATCATTTAAGTTCTCAAAGAAGTCAAAGGGTTGGGAAAGATAGGAAAGATCAAATGTCATTCTGTAACATATTCATTTTTCCACTGTATTTTCTAATCCTGAGGTAATATGAAAACACTGTAGAAATATTTATATTCATAAAAATGTTTGTGAATACCTAAAGAATACATAGTGTTTGTGGAAAACAAATTATCTAAGTGAAATTAGTATCATAATTAATTATAGAAGTCAAACACAAACTTTTTTTAAAAATTAGAAATTAAATGTAAAAAATGTGTTTAGACTGAAATTCACAAGCAGTTATCACTTTAGAGAATGTCATATGTAAAAATTATGAATTTTAATATGATATCCATTAATTTGATTTTTATTTAACAACCACTTATTGAGCATTTAATATGCAGGCTATATGTAAGGGTAGTCCCTGAATTTATGTCACCTTAAAAATATAAACTAATGTGCTTTAAATTAGGTGAATATTTTTAAGTTGACTTATCTTTTGTATCAAAATTGTATTCATTTTAAAAGGTAATTTATTAATGTTTACAGCTTTGTATTAAGAGCATAAAAATAGCATTTGATTGAAAACCAGTTTTCAGCAGTGAGGTACTGAAGGTGGCTTTATTAGAAATTTGGTCAAAGACTAGAAATTCTTCCATCAAAAATCAGGAAAAACAAGAAAGATTTATATTTTATTATAATTGACTTAGTGATATATTATGGTAATTATTTCTCTCTCATCAGAAATATAAGATTTATTCTGCCAGTTTCTTTAGAAGGTGATTTATTTTCCTTCTTTTGGTTATAGTATTGTAGGTTTCAGATTAAGTTGATGCGTTGTTAAATAGAAATTCAACTTCCAGTAGGTTTAAAATAGAAAGCCACTGCCTGACTTCAGGCTATCTACACAGTAATTGCAGAAAGAACTTTGTTAGGTGCATGTAGAATGAATGAGCACAGGCTTTATGAAGTGCTGTGCAGACAATCCACCCAGCTGAGAAAAGACTTTGAAGATGATTGCCTTAGGAATCCTTGAGCACACAGGCTGACAAAGTGACTCTAATTCAAAGAATGCAAACCTTCTTGATTTTTATGAAGATAACTACGAGAACCACTGGGAAGTAACTACTTCATACAGGGCATAATTGACATTTTAAAAACATTTTAACTGACTGAGTTAGCAATGCAGGTTGAAATGGAAACCAATTTACTCTGTTGGAGTTTTATAACTCCATGCTACATTTTAAAAATGAGAAATATAAGGATGTTGTACTGAAATGAAAGTTAAGTAATAAAATAGGTCAAAGATGAAACTGCATGGCCAATGTTATAATGTCGTTACATGCCACAAATTAAACACATATTTTTTCAGTTTAGGTAAATCAAATGGCAATAAAAGAGACAGTTTAAATAATAAAGATGGTAAGACCACAGTTTTTATATACACTTATAGTTATGTCCCCATCTCCAGTTTTTTCTTCTTCCTTATAGAAACTTCAATTATTTTGTGGATAAATGCCTGCATATTGAAGTGGGCGGAGCCCTCATTTTTCACAAACGTGGTTAAGTTCTGGTCAAGGAAATCTTAGCAGAAATGGTGAGAAAAACTTCTCAAACGGAAGAGAAATGGCTTTTTTTGTCCTTTTCTCCTCCTGCTAGACTTAGTGGTTGAAGCTCAATAAGCTTTCTTGAAACTCCAGTTGGAAGGATATGTAGAACTGAGTGGGAAAAACAAGATTCCACACCCTGTCATCCCTAGATTATCTACTTGCAGGTTGTTCTATGTGGCAGAGAAACTTCTATGTTTTTTAAAATGTGGATATTTTGATTATCACTCACAGGCAAGCTTAATCCTAAGTAATGCAGAATTTTGTATAAGATCATGCCCTGCTCACTTGTTACATTTATCAATGAATTTGAGTAATAGTTTTTAATGGGCATAAAATTAAATTGTCTCTTCTATCTTCTATTGTCCCTACTTATGGACTCATTCCTTGAGCATTGTGAATAAGACCCTATATGCTTTCACTTTTCTGAATATTTCATTCAAGAAAGAGTCACTGAGATTATCAGTCAGAAAACTTAGGTTCAGTGCCTGAGAAAAAGTTCCCAACACATGACTAGGCTTGAAAGGTTAAACAAAATTACACCTGCTACTTTGATAGAGAAGAATATTTCAAAAGTGACATAGAACTGAGTCTCCACATTCTAACTGCTAGGAAACAGCTAATCTGAGGGAGAAGCAGTTCACATTTTTCTCTTTCCCTTGATATTCTCAGTAGTTCATAAAGCTAATAAGAGAAGTAAAACTAGAAAACCAAAGTGAAATTGAGCTTTCCTTGAAGTCATAGGTATTATGCAGTTGGAATTTTTATTTAAATAATTAAAATCCAAAAATTAAATGAGTTTGTCTTGTGGTTTGGTCATGTCAAATTTCCTACACAACAGTGGTTCTCAAACTTGAGTATGTAGCACATAGAGGGCTTGTAAAAGAACTGACTTCTGGACCCCAGACCTAGAGTTTCAGATTTAGCAAGTCTGAATGGGTCATAGGAATCAGACTAGTTCCCAGGTGATCCCAATAAACAGATCCAGGGACTGCATTCTTAGAAACTTTCTCTAAAGTACTAAGGATTCATGTCCATTAGACCAAATGAGGATAGATTAAAGAATAAAAGATAGCTCAGTTGTTAAATATTTGTTTCCCACAAAGTTTATATGTTGAAATCCTAATTTCCAATAGGATAGTATTAGTAGGTGAGTCCATTGGCAGGTCATTAGGTCATGAGGGTGGAACCCCCATGACTGGGATTAGTGCCCTTATAAAAGAGGTCACAGAGAGTTCCCTTGCCCCTTCTGCCATGTGAGGAAGCAGTGAGAAGATGATGGTCTATAAACTAGGAAGTGGATCCTCACCAGACACAGAATCTGCTGTCAACTTGATCTTGAACTTCCCAGCCCACTGAACTGTGAGAAATAAATTACTCTTGTTTAAGCCACCCAGTCTATGGTAATTTGTTATAGTAGCCCAAACAGACTAAGACAGCGATGTAGGGAGAAAAACATTATCTGTTAATACTACCAATGATCATCCTATCATGCTTTTAAAAATCTATGGCAGCAGTGCCAAAACTGGACTGAATATAAGTAGACTCATTAGTATTCAAAATGGAAGCCTGAGTTTATGTGCTGACATCAGATATGACAATGTTAGATTAACTTAAAAAAAAAAAGTAAGGTAGGATGACTAAGAGTTGAGAGAAGAGTGCCAAGGATGACCCCTTGTTGCTGGCTTCTCTGACCAGCCTAGTGGTACAAACAAGACTGGAAGTTGGGTCCATACTGGATGTAGATATTAAGACTGAGCTTCCTGTAAAAGAGCAGGTACCAAACTTAAGCATACATGAGAATCACATGGGGTGCTTTTGAAAAGTACAATTTGAAATCCTCACCTAAACCCACTGATAAATCTTACAGATGTGATCTCAGTTGATTTTAAAATAAGAATTACAGGTGACTTTGATACAAATGGCCTGATGGACACTGTTTGGGAAACAATGCTATGGGAAAAACAGCTTTTAGAGGCAGCCCACATTCCTTGGCTCTCTGTCCCCTTCCAGCAATGGAATCATTCAGACTACTGCTTCCTTCATCACCTCTTCTCCTCTCACTGACTTTCCTGCCTTTTTCTGTTAAAGACTCTTGAGATTACATTGGGCACCCTCTTGGAAAATAAGAGGAAAACAAATCAAGTAAGAGATGGGCAAATATTTATGTAGACATTTCACCAAAGAAAACACACAAATGTCTATTCCCATGAAGAGATGTTCAACATCATTAGTCATTGGGTAAATGCAAATTAAAACCAAAATGAGATAGCACTATCATTGAGAAGAAGGGCTATAATCCAAAACATGGTTAATGTGCAGTGTTGGAAACCGAAACTCCTATACATTGCTGATAAAAATACAAAATGTACAGCCCCTTTGGAAAACATTTTGACAGTATCTTTAAAAGTTGCATGTGATCCAGGATTCTACTCCTAGATATCTACCCAAGCAAAATTAAAACCCATATCCACACAAAGACCTGTAGTAATCATTCATAGGAACAAACTAGAAACATCTAAATAGTCATCAACTGGTAAATGGAGAAACAAAATAAAGTGCATGAATACAATGGTATACTACTCAGCAATAGAAGGAACAAACCATAAATACATCTAACAACTCTAACAAATGGATAAATCTCAAAAACCTTGTTAACTGAAAAACTCAAACTGAAGTAACTATGTATTACATTATTCCATTTAAATAAAATTTCTAGAAAAAACAAAAAGTGTGTGTATATATAGCATATACACATTCTTATACAACATATATACACATTCATATACATTTGATAAATATATATATCATGTATATAATGATCAGTAGATAAAACAATCAGTAGTTGCCTGGTTGCCTGGCACTGGGTATAGGAACTGAGATGACTGAAAACAAAAACATCAGAAAATTTTAGGGATACAGAACAAAGAACAATGCATCACATACAAGGCAAGATAAAATTTTGATCAAATTAGTCAACAAAACTTACTAAACACTAAAGTTAGAGGTATAATTAAGGTTTGTAGTTCACTCTTTCTCCTTCTTTTCCTCCCTCTGTGGTTCATATATTTGTATGAATTTATCAAATACAGTTGGTCTAAGTAAGAAGAAAGGATCCAATATTAAGATATTTTAAGTGATTTTGTTTTATTTAAAGTATCTTAAATGATTTTAAAGGACAGATATTAAAAATTTAGGTAAGGAAATAAAAATCCACTGATACACATTAGAAGAACCTAAAGGTCATACATTCTAAAAAACATTTTGAAATAGGCTCCCCAGCTTCCTTATAAGAGAAGCTTTTTCAGGAAACACATTAAGAAGCTTAAATTTCTAATCCTTCAAAACTGACTGGGTGCTTGAAATCTGAAAATGCCACAAACCAGTAAATTGAAACTAGTCCTGTATAACATAAAACCCATGCCCATGGAGAGGAACCACAATTAAGAAAGTCAAAGATTTAGAAGCAAGGCTTAAGTGTTTTAACAAATGTTATCAGGTTACAAAACTGGCAGACAATGGGAAGAGCCCAGCCAAAAAAGGAAGTCTTTCAGCTCTTGGGTCTCTTCACTTTTCTGTTATAAAAATATGTTTTAGAATGAATCATCTTTAATATAGACATAACATGCAGCTTAGTAAGAATATTTTAGCTTTACCTCTTAAATACCTGTGTTTATTTGCCAATACCTGTGCTTTGATTTAGCTTGGAACTTTATGTCTGGGATTAAATTCAGATTCAGCTAAATGGACTAATCCGAGGCAAAAAAAAAAAAAAAAATCAATAAGCCTCAATTTTCTCATCTCCTAAAGGGCATAATAACATTTACTTTTGCACTGTCTTTATTTTTAGGGGTTGAAATATGTATTTATTTCATAGTCTTCCAAATAGTAAATGCTTAGGGTAGAACATTCAGGCAGATTTCTAAATAAGAGCCCCACTTCCCAAGATTCCTGACACTTGTTTATTGACTCAAGCATGAAACTAAGTGCTGCTATAAAATGATTTTACAGATGTAAATAAAGACACAAGACACTTGACCTATAAGTACTCAGATTATCTGTGTGGTCCTGACTCAATTAGGTAAATTATTTTAAAAATAGAATTTGCTCTAGCTGGTAGCAAGAGAGACCATCAAAGATTCAAAGTACAAGAGGGATTTGATGCACTGTCACTGCCTTGAAGATGGAGGGGCCACAGGGCAAGGAATCAGGTGGTCTCTAGAGAGGAGAGTGGTTCCCAGCCAATAACCATCACGGAAGCTAGGTTCTCAGTCCTGAAATCACAGTAACCAAATCACAAATTTGGCTAACACTCTGAAAATAAGCTTGGAAGTGGATTCTTTCCCCCAGATCTCTAGTTTATTTGACACTAAGAAAAGGCCCCAGTGGTAACTACTCAGACTTACAAACTCTATAGAACTGTGATGTAGTAAATGGATATTGTTTTAAACCACTGAATTTTTGATGATTTGTTAAATATCAAAAGAAACCAAAAACAACGTTTAACAAAATATAGTTCCTCTCTTTCCTTTCATATAGCCTGATAGAAACAAAGCTCATTAACTTTTTTTAAAACACAACAGTCTACAATGTGTAGTGACTGCACACTGATAATAAGGTTCATCATAAATAATTACTAAAATTATTTAATAAAGCTCATTAAAAATACTAAATAAACACTTTGAATCCCTTATAACTACTGTATGAAAAATATTCACAATAGTTTTCAATTTCTTGTTGCACAGGTGAAGTCATTAGAATCAGAATGCAGATGGCCCTTGAACAACACAGTTTGAACTGTGCAGGTCCGCTTATACACAGATTTTTTCAATAATAAATACTATAGGACGACAGTGTGGTTGGTTGAATCCTAGAATGGGAACAATGTATATGGAGGACAACTATAAGTTATACGTAGATTTTCCACTGAGGTGGAGGTTGGCACCCCTAACCCCCGATATTACTCAAGGGTCAACTGTAGTTTACGTATGAAGTTCTTCTGGATCTTTATTTAGCTCTTTTTCCACTGGTTGATGCAACCTCCATATTTCAGTAAATACAGTAAATTTCAGATGGAGGTGTATATTCATAAGCTACAAACTTAGAATCATGGTGAAGCAAAATCATAATTTACCTGGCAAGTTTTTTGACTCAACTGGTTATATAATTTATGTTAGGCTTAATTTAGGAACATCCACATTGTAGAGATACATCAAGCCAGAATATATCTGTCTCTAATCAATTCCTATTGACTCTTTATTCCTCTTTGACACATTGTCCACGTGGGAATTAAAGAGAATTCACGGGTCTATGCAAAGGTCTAGCATAGGTGGTAAAGACCTTGATAACCTAGTGAACACTTTCCAGTTTTTCCATCAATACACATGTACATCTAAAATAACTGTGACAGTGTAGATCCAGGTGTAATTAATTCTCACCATCTTACAAAGTGATTTTCACTGTCAATACCCAAAGCCTGGAGTGCCATTTCCTTGGCTGTTCTTCTCTTGACCCCATCACTGAAGTCACTGTCTATGGCCACTATTACCTTGTGTCACCTCAGCTCTTGTTGGAGAAGGTCTTGAGTTACTGAGACAGAGGTTCAACATATTTGAGTGATTGATGACAAAGTTGCCACATTAGATCATGGAAGCCAATGGATATGGCTCATTTGAAAGGCAAGGAAGGAAGGTGAGATAGAGATAACAGATGTCTTGGGATTGCAAAAGAGTGAGGCCAGCTGAGCAAGTTCAGGATACTGATGATTCCAAACAGACCAATAGGAAAGTCAAGAGGAAGGGAGTGGAGACGAGATGGCCAGAGGGAACATGGAGAATCAGAACATGGTGACCATTTGACTAATGGTGATGAAGAGAAAACTTAGAAGATGTCTTTGGGGATAGTTTTCCCTTTGATTGATTTCAGTTTGCTAGTAAAGATTTTGCCTGTGTAGTAGAGCAAATTACCTTTGTGGAGTAAAAGATTGAGGGTACTGACCATGATCCCAGCATTCAGTACCTGCCTGGGCAGGGGAGTCCCAGCCAAGGTTACAAGTAAACTTCAAATACAATGTGCCCAGAAAAAAGCCACATTCCATGTGAAAAATATTAATATTGAAAGAAAACATGCTGCCTTCAATAAACCACTGGTAAGAGGTAGGAATCTAAATACTACGGAAGATGCAGTAAATGGAAAACTGGTGCGGAAGAGGGAATTTGTTTTTTAAATGGAAAAGAAGCTTGAGAAGGAAAATAAAAGTGAAGACCCATAAGCAAGTGCTCTCAACCTTCTCTGCACATTAGGATTGTCCTGGTTAGGGTGGGGTGGACTTTTCTTCATTCCAGTGGAACCTAGGTTTCCTTATCTTAAATTGAAACTTATTCCGGAAATAACAACCATCTTTCTAAAAGTTTGAAAAAGTTTAAAAATCTACCATTGGCCTAGTAATAAGGAAAAGTGGTTTTTAGTCTTATAACTGTTGAGTAACATTAGGTAATTTACTTGTTATTCTTCACATCAAGATTTTATTTATAAAGTGACATGTTTAGTTTATAGATGACATCTCTGGTATCCATCTATATGTCTCCCTATATAATAAGTTTTGGGATCAGATTCCTAGGGTTAAAAGTGGGAATTTACTTTCTGTTATTGTTATTGTTGCAGGAACATGGGTCAGTTCATTTACTTCCTATCTCTGATTTTCCTCCTCTGAAAAAGAGAGGTAAAGTTAGCTCTTACCATATAACACAGAAATAAATAAGAAAGTATATGTACAACCAAACAGTAACTAGAACATCCTAATCTTTTAAATATAAGCTCATATATTTATATAAATTTTAAAATATAATCATAGAATATATATGTTCAATATTCTCTTCAATAATGATATAAGACAAATCTATATAACATAGTATAAAACACAATATCTATATGATTATCAATAACATATCATATGCATTTTTCTGATATAACCTACATTTGTATATTGCATATTGTTAATATGTTAATTCCCAGACTGTGAATTAAAAGTCAACTATTTTAAAATTTTTTACATGATTCATTATGTAGTAACCTCAATATGAACATTACGTTTACTTACTTTCAAATATTTCATTTTTATAGTAAACAAATAAAAGTTTCTATTTAAAATCAATTGAAAACCATTCTTAAAATTTGTTGTAGGTAAGAATACCAAACAAAGAACAACGAGAAAACTCAACATAAACCTCACTAATGCTTTTATGAACTATGATCTATTTGACACTATTAATACGAAAAGTATCCAGCATCATTTGGTATGCACTTCAGGCAAAAATGTTATTCTTTTTCTTTTCAGAATTGAAAATAATTTATTCACAAACTACTAACATGTTTTAATTTGGTTTGCTATTGGAGAATGTAATTGCTCTATTTTATAATCAATTAGTGAAATAGTTACAAATATCAGCAGATTTGAACAATGAAGGAATATTTCTCTAATTTCATGAGCTATTGTTTAAAACCTTATAACTAAGAGAATAGGTAATTGACATTTTTATTAGTAGTACAGCATCAAATTCTTAAAGCATCAGTCTTAATAATCAAAGTAAATATAGAGGGTCTACATTTACTTTTCAGAAAATTTGAACATGTGTTTAAAAATATCAAACCTAGCTAGGATGATCAAATACCAACATGTATATATTTATACAATATTAGAATGGCTTATTAGAAGGTGTTAGAAAACTTACAGTTGAAGACAATGGAAAAATATCTTTGTTCATAAAAACACCAATGAAAATATCAATAAAAAAAATCTTAATTACCTTTGTTTTAAAGGAAAGAAACATGTACTTCAATCTGTTCTGCTTAATAAAGTGTGTTAATTTATTACAAATTTTTTCTCTTTATTAAAAATATTTACCTTATTTGGCTAGTTATCATAAAAGTGTTATGTTTATCACATTGTAAAAGGTTTGATTAATGGAAATAACTGAAATAATAACAAAACCTTCTTTTGGAAAGCTTAATGTAATTGTTTTTTGAAAATGAGCAAATATAAGCAGAGCTTAAGTGGTTTTAGTGAGGAGTGTTTCAGGAAAGGTGAATAAAACGAAATGGCTGAAGTTTATGTTAAATATAAAGAAGTAAGAAAATATTAAGGTAGAAAGATAATTCCAGGCAGGTAATGAATACCTCATTAAGAGATATGGATGTTATTAAGTGCACATGGGGAGAAAGTGGAGTCTTGATCAGGTCACTGGAATGTTTCCAGAAAGGATGGGAAATGACAGTTATTGAGCATCTTAGGATAAAGGTCACATAGTAATAAGTGGAAGGTCTGGCATATGAGCTAAGAAAATGTTGACTCCAAAGCCCACCTTCCCTCTATTACACTGCATTGCAAAGCAATGTGAATGAATGGGGAGAGAACCAATGCTTGGATTCCTAGAACTAGCCAAGTGAATGAAAGGACCTCCTTTAGAAAACGAGGCCAGGAAAGAGACAGATTAAAGTTTTTGAGTTTTAAATAATTACACAGGGGAAATAATAATGAAACATTATAGAACTGGGGATTGTATCATGATCCACGGCTAGTAAATCTTTCTCCAGTGTGTTGGGGGTGGGTAAGGATGGGAGGTTATAGGGCATAAGAAGCAAATAGTAGTAAACCTCCTGGAAACACAGAATGGGAAGATGTTAAAAGTAGAAGTCTGGCATTAAGACAGAATTAGTCGCAGGGCAAACATGGTGTGCATTAAGCTGCAAAAAACCAAGATAAAATTTTTTCAGTAACAAGGTTGGGAAGAATAACAGCTCAGAAAAACCTATTTTATTTGTAAATTAGAAAATCACTGTTGTCATTTAGACATGGAATCAAGTGTCAACATAGGATCACTCAATACAAATGAAGGACTAGTTGAAGTTGGATAAAATGAATTACTAGAAGTATACATTTCCCTGAACATTCCCTAGCAATTTCATGAAATGCTAGAATAGGGTAAGAGAAAGTCAAAGATGCTTGACACATTGGACTGACTTGATAACCATTTATTGAATTGGCTTTATTACAGTTGAAACATTGATAGAAAGAGAGTTTTCACAGTACGTCTGTAATACTCCCTGTTTACTAGTTAGATGAAGGTAACGAATGATCTTAACTAGATTTTATAAAAATGTTAGTGGCATTTACTATTAGAAAGTACTGGAAGCTCCTATCTAAAAGATTCTTTTAGCAGAATATATTTATTCATATGTATTGTTTAATGTAAACCTAGAAGTTATGGATTTATGAGGCATGACTGGAGACTGGAGCACAGTAATATAAGTATATTCTATTTAATGAAATGAGTATACAGAAAAGAAGTTTTGAAATCAAAACAGCTTCTTTTCTTGTCTGTACAGTTGCTTAAAAAAGTCTTACATTAATAGGAAATCACAATCTGTTTCAATGGGGCATAAGAGACATTCTTAGAAGTTGCATCAGACATTTTTAATTCCTCCAGAGAAAGAAAATTTCCTCTGTGTTTACCTGTTTCATCTGAATCATCAGTGAAGTTTGGTGTGAGAATGTCTGTGAATCTCATTTGACAGTTAACCTTTGTTTTAACATAGGTGATTATCTGACAATCTTCAAAAAATAAGTATTTATTTATATCCACTGAGAATAAAAGCAGTGTTTGGTGTTATACCGTCATCCATCCATTGAAGAATTATCCTTCCACTGGGATTTCCTATTTAAATATTCATGTAATATTTATATTTGGCACAATTATTTTAGAATTTTTCTGAATATTCCTTAATTCTATAAACCTTATCCAAGATAAAACTTAGCTTCACTGAATATGTAAAATGTCCTCGGCATTTTATACACATTGTCAGGAATAAACCTCAGAACACTCTGTGAAAGAAATGTTTATTTATTTTACTCATGAGGCTAATGAAATATAGGAAAGTTAAGAAAAATATAGTTTGTTATTCTCAGCAAATCTGAAACTTTTTTGGCCCTGGGGTTCTATCTTCCCTCATATTTTGTAATTGTCAGAAAACATGGCACATCTAGTAACAAAACTCCCTTGTTTTAGCTCATGATCTTTGCTTTATTTCACTTCACCCTTTGGCACAGTTATGTTTTTATCTTCTCTACTTTTCAACTCTGTCAAACAGGTCTTTTTTGTATTCTATTCTATCCCACTCACCAATATCTTTAGAAATGCTTTGATTTTATCAAATAATCATTTGACATGTCTCTAAGGGCAAAAAAGTAACTTCTAGGGAAAAAAAGTGTTGGCTTAACATATAAGGTTATGTGAATAACAACTACTTTTCCCTAATTTAGTTCTTTTATTTATAAAAATAGCTTAATTCTGTCACTGCTGTAAACACTGAAATCTGAAAGATTTGGTAGGTAAGGCTGTGGGCTTTTTCTCTGTCTCTTCACTTCAGGATCCAGAGAGCATTTTTTTCCTATTGGAAAATAATGGTTCTCTATTACTTCATTTAGTGATTTATCCATGTAATACATAGCCATGTATTGTTTATGAAGTATCAACTAATCTCAAGTACTTTGCTATGTATTCAAAATAAAAAGTGCATTCATTTTTGTGATATTTTGCTCTAATATGTTCTAATGAATATAGCACCTCATTTTAGAAATACATACATTGCTTTATTTTAAAAAATTCTTACTAAGAAAAGCAAAGTAGAATTATGTCCTAGTGGTAATTTACACATTATATACATATGCATACAAGATATACATATTCATATGTTCATGTATACATTATACTTATATATAATGATGTGCATTAATATTTATATATATGCATTATAGATATACACACTATATATATAGGTATTTGTAATTCATAAGAAGTAAAAGATAAAAGGACAATATAATAATAGGACCATAAGAACTTGATACTTTAAGAGGTAACCTAAAATACAATTTTTCAGCTATTAGGTGATTCACTTTAATTTGCCCACTAACTATCCCAGATATCTCACTCTGGAACCAGGAATTTCATCAAATAAACTACTGAAGAGTTTTACTACTCTTTGATCTACTAAGAAGAGATGAGCAAAAGTTAAATCAGGAAAATCAGTGCTCATAGGCTGTATTGAAAAAGTGATTAAAAATTAAGCCTGTAGTTTTGATTTGCATCTCTCTAACAATTAGCGATGTTGAACATCTTTTCATGTGCCCCTTGCCCATCTGTATGTCTTCTTTGGAGAAATGTCTATTTAGATCTTCTTCCCATTTTTTGATCAGGTTGTTTGTTTTGATGATATTAAGCCACATGAGCTGTTTGTAAATTTTGGTGACTAATCCCTTGTCGGTCGCATCATTTGCAAATATTTTCTCCCATTCTGTGGGTTGTCTTTTCCGTTTTGTTTATGGTTTCCTTTGCTGTGCAAAAGCTTTTGAGTTTAATTAGGCCCCATTTGTTTATTTTTGTTTTTCTTTTCATTACGCGGGGAAGCAGATTGAAAAAGACATTGTTGCAATTTATGCCAGAGAGTATTCTGCCTACGTTTTCCTCAAAGAGTTTTATAGTGTCCGGCCTCACATTTAGGTCTTTAATCCATTTTGAGTTTATTTTTGTGTATGGTGTTAGAGAATGCTCTGATTTCATTCTTTTACATGTAGCTGTCCAGTTTTCCTAGCACCATTTATTAAAGAGACTCTTTCCTCCATTGTATAGTCTTGCCTCCTTGGTCGTAGATTAACTGACATTAGGTACATGGGTTTATTTCTGGGCTTTCTATCCTGTTCCATTGATCTATATCACACCAGTCAGAATGGCTATCATCAAAAAATCCACAAACAATAAATGCTGGAGAGGGTGTGGAGAGAAGGGAACCCTCCTACACTGTTGGTGGGAATGTAAATTGGTGCTCCACTATGAGGAACAGTATGGAGTTTCCTTAAGAAACTAAAAACAGAGCTACCGTATGATCCTGCAGTCCCACTCATGAGCATATACCCGGAGAAAAACATGGTCCAAAAGGATATATGCACTCCAATGTTCATTTCAGCGCTGTTTACAATAGCCAAAATATGTAAGCACCCTAAATGTCCAGCCATAGAGGAATGGATAAAGAAGATATGGTACATATATACAATGGAATTTTACTCAGCCATTAAAAAGAATGAAAAAATGCCATTTGCAGCAACATGGATGGACCTAGAGATTGTCATACTGAGTGAAGTAAGTCAGACAGAGAAAGAGAAGTATCCTGTGATATTGCTGATATGTGGAATCTAAAAAAAAAGGATACAAATGAACTTATTTACAAAACAGAAACAGACTCACAGACTTAGAGAACAAACTTATGGTTACTGGGGGGAAGGGAGGGAGGGGTAGTTAGGGAGTGTGGGATTGACATGTATACACTGTTATATTTCAAATGGATAACCAACAAGGGCCTACTGTATAGCACAGGAAACTCTGCTCAATATTCTGTAACAACCTAATTGGGAAAAGAATTTGAAAAAGAATAGATACATGTATATGTATAACTGAGTCACTTTGTTGTACACCCAAAACGAACACAACATTGTTAATCAACTATACTCCAATATAAAATAAAAAGTTAAAAAAAATCATAAAATAAATAAATAAAAAATTAAGCCTGTGCATAAATCTACTTTGGATCAGTATATGAGTCTCCTTGTTAATGTTATGGGCTGAATTATGTTCCCCAAATATTAATATATGTTGAAACTCTAATTCCCAGTACCACATAATGTAACTGTATTTGGAGATAGGGTCCTTAAGGAGGCAGCTATGTTGAAATAAGTTTATTAGGGTGGACGGTAATCTGATTTAACTGGTGTCCTTATAAGAAAAGGAAATTAGGATACAGACGGGTACGGAGGGTAGACCATGTGAAGACTCACAGGGATTAACGCCATCGACAAGCCATGGACAGAGGTCTCAGAAGAAACCAATCTTGCTGACACTTTTATCTTGGACTTCCAGCTTCCAAAACTGTGAGGAAATAAATTTTTGTTTGTAAGCTACTTAGTCTGTGGTACTTTGTTATGGCAGCCCAAGAAACCTCGTGTAGTTAATATTTAAGCATTTTGTCCTCTTAGAATGTGATTGTTCCTTAAAATATGAATTTTTCCCGTTTTTGTCATAAAAATAATTTGTCAAATTAATAGTATGTAAAGCTACAAAATTACCTTTATTGTTTTGTTGCCTGATTAATATAATAAAAAGTATAATTTGTTATATATTTGAAAGAATTTTATATTACAAATAATGTTAGCATGAGAAATAATCTGCAAATTTTATTTAATATCTGAATACTGTTTTATAATTAAATAATACTTTATTAGATAACAGATTAACATTTTAAAAGTTGACTTCAATTTAGGAATAGCTAATGTGAAAAAGAAAAATAGCTAATGGTTTTAAGACATCAGTAGTAATTGCTCTACAACTCAAATATCCAGAATAAAACCATCATGTATTTTGATAAGTTACAACACTTTAATGTAGCTTCACACAATTTAACATGCTTTGAAAAACATAGCATTCTAACAGGGATAGAATCAACAATGATATAATACAGGAAAATGTTAGTTAAATTTCTACCCACTCAATTCAATTGTTTTAAAAATTTAGCTTTAATTGATATGTGTAGTGTTTATTATTGTTGCATATGTATGTATGCATATATGTATATATGTGTATTTGTACATCTACATAAATACATAAATATGCATATGCTAAGTGATGTCTAATAATTAAAGACAGAATGAATAGATCCAGGTTTGACTCAAGTCTGTAAGTTATTAATGAAAAACATTTGTCAATGAAATAATTTTGTAATGCATTTATCCTTTATCTACCATTAATATTACATTACTGTGGAAACTATCTCTTGTCTCTCCAAAGTTATTAAAAATTATATGCATTTCAGTATCTTGTCTGGGGATGCAATTAAAGACTAGTAATCACAATTAAGACATTTAACTTTTTTCAAAATTGATTTAAAAAACTTTAAATATGACTAAAATCACATCAATTAATGTCACATAAGATGGCACTAAAAAGAAGATGAAGTGCAAATTTGCATTGCAATTGTCCCCTTGGAAAATGCAGTTCATACAATGAATAGTAAAGGGAATAATTCGAATCTCATCTGAACATCTAAATGAAATAATATGTCCGATTTCATTTGGTGACCAATTTGGAAACCTCTTTGAAATACACTGCAAATGATAATTCTGCCTTATTAGTCATCGTTGGACCTTTTTGTAGCATGTGAAAAATAGAAATGCACAATTTGCCTTTGAAACCAGACACGAGAATGGGTAACCTCATGAAGTAGTGAGTTTACCAGGGGCTCTCAAAAAACATCTTTAATGCATTCTACCATAAGCTTTTAGGACAGTCTAACTAGGATATTGTAAAAGATATATACATATATTAGGGTATCAACATGAATCTATGGTTGGCAGACCATAGAATGAATGGTGATAAAATGAATTATGTTTATAGATCTCACTCCCTTAAAAACAGTGGGATCTAATTATCCTCCTTTTGCTTAGCAGGAGTATAGGTTAACCAGAGAGAAATGGTTATATAAAATATTTTCAGTTTTTGGCAAAAAAAATTCTTTCTGAGTGTAGTAAGCACTATAATACACAATCCTGTCCTTTGGCTAGAGAGCTATAAATAAAAAATGATCTTATTCTGTCAACAAAAGGATGCTTTCTATGTACTTTCTCTTTCTGCTTTAGGTACTGAGAGAGAGAGAGATTCCAAAAGACATGCAGGGAAATATTTCAGTACCAAACACTGAAAGAAGAGATGTGCTATTCTTTAAATTGAAATATTCATAACTAGTGCACGAGATGAGTTATAAGGATGTTTTGGCGAGCTCTCTGGAATCTTTAAAGCAAATTGTAGGCCTTCAGGATGAATTTTGATTACATATTAGATTTCAAAGTAAGTTGGGAAAATTTTAATCAAAGCTTTTCTTAAGATTGGGCTTGGAATAAGTTTATAGCACTAAGGATTTATTATGAAAATTTCAAAATTATTGCTAGTAGGATATATTCTGTTTAATTTTAGAATGTTTTCTCTATAAGAATGATCTACATTTTTACATTTCCTATACTTCTCTATTTTAGTGATGTTTTTATTATTTAAAAAACAGAGAATTCTTCGATATCTTTATCTCATTTGTGTCAGGCACACAGAATTAAGCATGTAAGGCCAAGATATTTACTGTCATATATGCACCTTGTTGAAGGAAAAGTCCATTAGAGAGAAAATACTAATAAATTATAAATTTTGAGTTATCAAACATTTAAAAAATGTTTCCCATTTTTACAAAAGAATTTGTGGTGGACTACAAAATATGTCTAGTATAGGAACATAGAGATTGGCAGGATGGAAACAATAGAGTACTATTAAACTCGTAAGAGCCTGAAAATAGAAATGTGTGCGATAAATTCGGTAGTTTTCTAATTTGAATGGCAAAATTAGCTTGTGGCTTTCTGGCAGCAAAAGCACAAAGAGAATTATGTTCAGTTATAACTTTCAAAACTTGTAACTGGTATGTTAGTTATATGAACAAGTTTCAAAATTCATAACTTGTTTATAAAATTAATACACCAGTCCACTAAGAAAGTCTAACAGTGGAAATGGTGCAATTCTGGCTTAAGTGAGGTGAAGATGCCAGCAGAAGGAAAAACAACACCATTACCCAGAGATAAACAAGACAGTATAGAATTCACAAGGTTTCTGTGAAAACCTATAAATAACTGAAATTACTTTCCCTTATAACTGAGTCATTTTGCTCCAAGGAAAACTGCTCTTCTTTGTTAGTTTTCAGCAAATCAGCTTGCCAAGGGAGAGGAAAATAAAACAACAAATTCTTACACATTTCTCTTTTCATTGAGTTTCTCCATTTTTTGAAATTCATAAGACTTCCCTCTGCTGACAGTTTATGTGTGATTAATTTTTTCTTATATATAAATAATTTCAGTTGTATGTATAAAATTACATATTGCAGGGTTTTTTTTTATTTTCAGAAAAGTAAAATTTTTATCTCTTACTGACATCTGAGAAAGTTAATCCTGGAAACTCCGTTAATAAATTAAATGATTATTGTAATTTTACATGACATGTTCAACAACATTCTTACAGTAAACACAATAGTTTTCTATGTATAGTTATAATATTGCTAAATGAGTTCAATTGCACAACTACAAAATGTATTTCTAGAAAGAAGATTTATGTAGGAACAAGCCACTTGTGCTGCTGTGTGCTGATCAACATGATTTAACAGTAAGATTTAGAATGTCTTTATTAATAGTTTTAAAGTTTTAGGGTAAGTTAGATTCACTTGGAAGGTTTTTTTTTTTTTTTGTGGTACACAGGCCTCTCACTGTTGTGGCCTCTCCCATTGCGGGGCACAGGCTCCGGACGCACAGGCTCAGCAGTCATGGCTCACGGGCCCAGCCGCTCCACGGCATGTGCGATCTTCCTGGACCGGGGCACGAACCCGTGTTCCCTGCATCGGCAGGCGGACTCTCAACCACTGTGCCACCAGGGAAGCCTACTTGGAAGGTTTTTAAAGTGCAGATTCTTCTACAAGTTCTAATCACAATTCTGCTTATTGGGTTTGATATTTAATCCAAGATTTTTCAATAACTAACAGGGTAAGTCTAATGTCTATGGCCCAGGACAGCACATTGGAAAACACTTATTGGGGTTTTTAAAAAAAGTGCTTTGTAGACACAGACGTAGAGAATGGACTTGAGGACACGGGGAGGGGGAAGGGTAAGCTGGGACAAAGTGAGACAGTGGCATGGACTTATATATACTACCAAATGTAAAATAGATAGCTAGTGGGCTCGGTGCTTTGTGACCACCTAGAGGGGTGGGATAGGGAAGGTGGGAGGGAGACGCAAGAGGGAAGAGATATGGGAACATGTGTATATGTATAGCTGATTCACTTTGTTATAAAGCAGAAACTAACACATCATTGTAAAGCAATTATACTCCAATAAAGAGGTTAAAAATATATGCACCTTAAAATAAAATTAAAAAGTGCTTTGTAAATCAGAGAAAATATCTTACAGAGTTTATTTCTCCCAACTGAGAAGTAACCATGCTACCAGTCATTTTATTCATTTTCATACACAAATCTGCACATGAATACTCATAGCAACTGCATTTCTAATAGTCTCAAACTGGAAAGAAACCAAATGTTTATCAGCAGGTGAATGGATAAACAAAATGTTGAATAGCCATACAATGGAAGGCTACTCAACAATAAAAAGGAATAAACTACTGCATCTATGTAACAACATGAATACATTTCAAAATTATTATGCTCAAAGAAGCTAACATGTGATTCTATTTACATAAAATGCTATGGAATGTAAACACATCTTTAGTGAATCAAGTAGATCCAGGTTTCCTGGAGCAGGGGTACCGGATGGGATGAAGTGCAAAGAGACGTAGCAAACTTTTTGGGTTGTTTTTTTTCACCTCTTGGTTGTGGTAGTGATGTCATGGGTGTACAAAGATGTCAAAATCCATTAAACTGTGCACTTTAAATAGGTGAAGTTTACTGTACATAAATGATTTACCAAAAAAGTTGCTATTTCTGAAGAAGCAGCCACCTTCCTTCATTTGAACAGTCATTCTTACCCAAGAATGGCAAATGTCTTCCAAATAAGCTAGACCATAATTGTTTAAAAAGATAGCAAATAAACAACCAAAGTCTTAGAATTCTACATTATTCAAAAATTTTTTTAAATTTTTAAAATGGAATATTTTCACAGAAGTTATTATCATCTGGCTCTATTATACAAGATTCGTTATTAGGTATAGATTGGTTTTATACACTTGACACATCATTTTTATAAATATAAACCAGTTATATAGTTTGGGCAGAGAAATTTCTTTCTCAAGGTACCTAAAATGAATTCAAGGGATTTGTGGTAAAATTCAGTCATTTTTTTCAGTTTTAGAAATCTCACCTGACCAAATTGTATTTCCCTCTGGGTAGACATGACTAATAATCAAGCCCAGAGCTTGATTTTATGTATTGCAGAGTTGTAATTTCATTAAATGTTCTATATTAACAAGTCTCTTAGGCTAAGGAAAAGGTACTAAAGGAGAAAGAGTAGAACCTTGAGATATAAGATTGGGATATTTAGACATACATAATAGAGGTTGAGAAATCTGAATAATTAAATTCTCCTGAAACTCCCTTGTTTTGCAGAAAGCTCAATGCCTTTCTTTCCCAGGTAATTAGCCTTCACATGTATTAAAAAAAAAAAACTACTGAGGGAATTCTCTGGCAGTCCAGTTGTTAGAGGACTCCAATCTTTCACTGCAGGGGGCACGGGTTAGACTCCTGGTCGAGGGGCTAAGTCAAAAAATAAAAAATAAATAAAATAGTAAACATGATTTAAAAATAATACTGACTCAAGTCTCATGATGAAGTCTCCACAATCAGATAACAGAGGGGAGAGAAAAAGCAAAATGCATGGGTCTGGATGATGTTTGGGTTGGCCAAGGCTGCTGCACCATATACATGTGAACACAACGTTTTCTGAGCCCTACGGAGGGGTGATTGAAGACATGGGAGAGGCGAAATCCTCCCAAAGGACAGAAACACCTGTGTTTCAAATAATACACTATGCTGTTCACACTGTGTGGAAGAGAATGTGGCCTGAGGTTTGGGTCTTAACACAAGGTCAGTGATTGATGGTACAGATGACATGACAAGGGCTTGGAAAAACAAGATAATTTAACTGGTAACATGGATTCCTAGGGAGTTGGTCCAAAGGGTAATTGATTCTGATAATTTTGGAGGAAATTAAGTTGCTATTACAAAATGGGAACAAGGAAGAATATTTCTGGAAATCAGGACATTCAATGAAATAACTTTTTCCCCAAGAGTTCAGGTCTATAGAAAGCTATAGCAATCCAAAAAGAGAATATAACTGGACTGAGGTACTACCGGGAGATAAGGGTAAGAGGGAATGGATGATGGAAGCAAAAAGCTATACTGATGACTAGGTTAGAGACGTGGAACTCTTACAGAGTCTGTGACTGCAGTGTCCACTGTTTCCCACCAGCTTCAGTTGTGTAGAGTTCAGATTTACAGACGAACAAACAAACTGAAAGAGGCTTCACCAACACCAAGCTTACTTAGCTTTATAAATCAAGACAGATGATGGAATTGAAAATGATAGAAGGAGGATCTTCAAAAATCCTATCCTTCTGGGCTTCCCTGGTGGAGCAGTGGTTGAGAGTCCGCCTGCCGATGCAGGGGATACGGGTTCGTGCCCTGGTCCGGGAAGATCTCACATGCCGTGGAGCGGCTGGGCCCATGAGCCATGGCCGCTGAGCCTGCGCATCCGGAGCCTGTGCTCCACAACGGGAGAGGCCACAACAGTGAGAGGCCCGCGTATCGCAAAAAAAAAAAAAAAAAAAAAAAAAAAAAGGTGTCCATAGAGGACTTTGAAAGACTCTAACATATTCCTGAAAATCTAAGATACCACATGAACACTTAGGGCTGTGCCTATACCAAGAATTGTGTCCATGCACAGGGAAGAACTGAAAAGCCCTAAGCTTAACCCAACCTGGAAGCTCTGTGCAAGTAGAAGGTAAAGACTAAGGTGGAGTGGTGCACTGCCCCATGAGTATCGAAGGTGTGTACCAACATGCATGTTGAATCACCCAGCAAAGACTGAGACATTTGTTAGTGTCAGGAATTTAAGGAAATCTGTGTTCAGTCTGACCACTAAGCTAGACCAGCAAGGTTGTCAACAGCCACACAAGATCAATAAAACAGACATCACATAATTATTTCAGAAAAGAAACTAAACAAACAGCAATAACAAGCAGCAACAATAAAGAAGCCCTGGTGTGGAGTAGAATCTGATTTCCAGATTTGAGACATTATTTAAAAATTTTCACTTTCTAATAAAAAAAAAATAAGATACATGCAAAGAAACAGAAATGCCTGGTCTATAGTCAGGGGAGAAAACAGTTAATGGACACCATCCTCAAGAAGTTCAGACACTGGACTGACTACACAAAAAAAATTAAATCAGCTATATAAACATGTTCAAAGAACTAAAGAAACTATGTATAAGGAACTAAAGGAAAGCATGAGAACAATGCCTCACCAAATAGAAAAAATAATAATAAATAGGTATTAAGAAGGAACCAAATAGAAATTCTGTAGTTGGCAATGCTCCATCCATGTAGCTGTGCCCAACACTGCTACCGTCTTAGATACCTTGGCCATCATCCTAAGAACGTACCATGCTACACCAGACTTAGCAAATGCTTTTTCCTTATATCCCTGGCCACTGAGTCACAAGACCAATTTGCCTTCATGTGAGAGGAGCAACAATAGACCTTCCAAGTTCTTCCCTAACATTACCTGCACAGCCCCACAATATGTCATGGGATGGTAGCTCTAGGCTGGACCCTGTTCCTCTTCTCCACCTCAGTAAAAATGGGCCCATTACATTGATGCTATAATATTAACATGTGAGACCTTGCTCCTGCCGCAAGACACTCTGCAGACTTTGCTGGAACATCTATGAGGGAAAGAATAGGCAGCGAACCCACAGAAAATTTAAAGCACAGACACACCTGTAAATTATTTGAGAGTTGCCTGGTCAGGTAAGATGTGCACTGTCCCAGAAGCAGTGATTGATAACCTGCAAGTCTATCCAATCCCTAAGATGTGAAATGGGTGTAAACCTTTATAGGGATTTGGGGGTTTGGGAGGACTTTTATTTTTCACCTGGCAAGGTACTTCTGTTCCTTATACCACTGGTAAAGAAAGGATACCTATGGGGGCTTCCCTGGTGGTGCAGTGGTTGGGAGTCCGCCTGCCAATGCAGGGGGCATGGGTTCGTGCCATGGGACAGCTGGGCCCGTGGGCCGTGGCCGCTGAGTCTGCGAGTCCGGAGCCTGTGCTCCGCGGTGGGAGAGACCACAGCGGTAAGAGGCCCGCGTACCACAAAAAAAAAAAAAAAAAAAAAGAAAAGATACTTATGGAATTAGGGATCAGAGCAGCAAGCCACCTTTGAGAAGGCAAAAAATGCTAGTGAAGCAGATTAAAGCTCTGGGCATCTCTCAAGCAGGGCTATCATTTGAGTTAGATGTACCTGTGACTTTGTAAGGTACAAAGTAGCATTGTGGTTGAGACAACAGAAGGAGAGAGTACCCCTAGGATTTTGACCCCAGCTCTGGAATGGGGCAGAAACCCAATATACCTGCAAAGGGCAAGCGCTCCCAGCCATGTTCACAGCGCTCCTCCAGGTAGAGCCTCCCACGAAGGGACAGCATGTCATGGTAAGAATTTCCTTTCCTATGAAGGGGTATGTTGAGAACATGTTCCATCAACTCCCCTTTGCCAAGGCTCAAACTCCTACTTTGGCTGAGGGCCATGCCTATTTACAGCAGAAAAGTACCCTGTCCACCAGTCCAGTGTATCTAGAAATATAGGTGCTTCTATGCCTTGTGGAGTGTGCAGATCCTCCAAATGGCCCTGCCTTATTTCTGGGGCAGTCCCTCAACCTGTAGGGAGGGCATGGGGGAAATTCCCGATGATACCTGGTATACAGATGCCTGGAAACAGAAATAAGCCTCAGCAGCCAGTGGGCTAAACTCAGAGCAGTTTGGTTGGTGGTAACTCATGAACCCTGGCCATTAACCTTTTGCACTGACAGTTGTGATGGTTTAAAGGGGTTAACTGTATGGCTTGAACAATAAAAAGCAAAAGGATAGATGATCATGAATAAACCCTTGAAGGGGCAGGGTATGTGGAAAGACATTTGGGTTTGCCTGCAGGAAGTGGAGCAGTCCTCACTGCCTTCCACTTCCTGGCTCATAAGGTGCTGACACTTCCTGTAGTCAGGAAGCTGATGCTCTAGCCTGGCTATGAGAGCAAGCAACTAAACTTTCAGTAAATACAGCAGATTGGGTGCATAGGAAGAGTAGCCTGCAGTACCCAGGTGGGATGGTGAATTGCCAAGGATGCCGGATTGCCTTTGAAATACAATGACTCTGTTAGTGAAGGAGCAGTTCATCCTGCATGTTCTAAACAACACCCAAGGCAGTTGCCAAAGGAGTATGGGGCCATCCACCAGAATTCTCAACAAGTGAGGGATTGGCAAATTAATTATATTGTCCCCTCCCCATAAATGAGTGTTCTCAATGTGTTTTAGTTTTTGTGGATACCACATCTGGCTTAAGCCAAGTTTCCCCTGTCACTGTGCAGGTCAGGTTGCCACTATTAGGGGATTATAGAAGTTGAGTATCATGTATGGATACCCTTGTTGAATAGATAGTGATCATGGGTCACATTTCAAAGGTCATGATGTGCAAGACTGGGCATAAGCACATGACATTGAATAGAGGTTCCATCTTCCCTATAATCCATAAAGAGCAGGGATGGTAAACAGGAACACTGGAAAATTAAAGCATCAGATTAGATTACTAACAGGAAAAACAACCTTGGCCAGGGGAACAAAAGTACTGTCCCAGGCTTTAATTCGTTTGAATGACCAACCAGTTGCCCCTTATGCCAGCCTGGGGATCCCTGCCAAATCATCAATACTGTAAAGTTATGGAAGTCATGGGAAACAGCCATTGTCCTGACTCTCACTATGGATCAATGTGCTATGCTGCTGAGAACACCAAGACCCAAAATGCCTAGAAAGGCATTATCTACTGGAATTTGCAATGAGATATCCCACTGGGGTGGATGAGTTACTTTGCAACCCTGAGTGAGGGAGAGCTACTCAATCTCCTGTTGTCCTACTGCAAGCTGAACCTGTTGAAACTCACTATACCTTGAATGCAACATGAACCATTGAGAGAGGGGCGATAGTGTGGGTTCTGGTCAGGCATATCTGGGCCCCAGTCCATCTCCTCACACTGGACAGGGCTGCCTCCCCTGGTCAATATGTATGGTATGCACAACCAGCTCAAGTTCCTAAAGCTGTCAAGCTTCTTCTTCTCAAGGTCAGGTGGACATTTCTGTTTTCCATTGAAGTGATCATTTGGCCATGGTCTATGTTCCCCCCATTGACATGGAGGACAGTAGAGCACACATAGAAGCCCTTATTAAGGTCACCTAGCAAGCCTTAAATTATAGCCAGCCAAAGCCTGTCCTTACTGAACACTAAAATGTCTCCAATGAGAAAAACTGTTCTCCAAAACAGGGTGGCCTTGAACATTTATACTACCTTACAAGGGGGCACCTGTGCCAGTATCCAAACAGGGTATTGTGTGTTCATACCTGATGAGTCTGCTAACATATCATGTTTATTAAATCACATGAAGACACAACTAAACACCTGAGAGACCTGACCCCCATCCTAGGGGACTTAACATATCAGTGGCCCAGATCAAGGGGGCCCTGGTGGAAAAGTTTTCACTTATTTTGGGAATAATTGTCTCAATCTGTGTTTTCTCTTGCATTGGTGCATGGCTTCTGCCTCCAATGCAGCCAGACATCTGCTAATGAGCCACCTCCATGTTGGTGAAACCTCTTGCTGACTGCTGAGCACACACTGAGGAAGAGGTAGACGTGTAAGATTGTAAGAGGCAGTCAACAGAGATGAAGTGTCGGAGGAGGTCATCAAGAAGACGTGACTTCAGCTGACCTGCCAGCTGAACCCAGACAATCAGAGATTCCTCACCCCCTCCATGTCCTTGGAATGTGCATTCTGCTAGCCTTACCAGCACCCAGAAGCTACCTGAAGGATACAGCCCTGAGATGGTAAGATTGGTGATGAGACCGTCTGGACTGTGTATGTGACTGAACCCAGTTAAGGCCTCTGTATAAACTTTTAGGATTCTGGAGTGCAGGTGCAGACATCTTTTCATCTTGCCACACCCAAGGTAAGCCTTGTAAGTAAGTTCCCTTGCTTATTAAGCCGCCACCTACCCATCTGGAGTGATCTGCCTCTTTCTTTTGTCTCTCCCTTCCCTCAGCATATGTGGGCCAGTTGCAGATGACGCCAGGAAGCTTCAGAGGTTGCAAAGCAACAGAATGGAGCTATACAAGCACAACAATTTTTTGATATATTATTGAACTTAAATTAGTACTACTAAATTATTGATTAAATTAATATTATTCTAAAATAGATTGGTATAAATCAAGATGATAATCACTAGGACAACCACTACAAAAATATATGTATATATAAATAGTCATTAGTAAAATGAAAATCATAATCACAATAAGGTACAACTTCACACATACAACACTGGGATGCATGTAATAAAAAATGAAAGATAATAACAAGTGTTGAAGAGCATGTGGATAAATTGGAATCGTCATACATAGCTGGTGGGAAAGTAAAATGATGTAGCTGCTTGGGAACACAGTTTGGTAATTCAGCAAAACGTTAAGCCTAGGGTTATCATATGACCCAGCAATTCCACTTTTAGGTATACACCCAGGAGAACTGAAAACATATCCACACAAAAGCTGATAGCAAAGTTATTCATAACAACTAAAAAGTAGAAACAACCCAAACTATATTCAGTTTATTGTCTGAGTCCCTGGACAAGCTCAGAGTGCTTTGAAGAAAGAGCAGTTGTAGGAAAAATGTGAAAATGCTATTTTCATAAATAATTTTATGAAACACACAGCCCAGACTGTGCTCTGTGATTCCCAGGTGGAAAACTATGCTCCATCTCGGGAGAGTTGACCATTCTGCCTACTTATTTTTGGTAAGCAGGACTTCTCTTGTCCCTTTTGGGCCTGGTACACCTGTGGCTTTAAGCAAATTTCAAGGGTAGAGCAATAAACATGAAAGAACTTTTCTTTGAGTATATCAGAAACATCCTCTCCCGATGCCCAAAGATCACTTAGTGATAACTTGCAGAGGATTGGGGTGGGGGTGGGGTACAGTTGTCCAGCAGTAGGGAGACACCTTGATAAAATGGAACTGTTATAAAATGAGACAATTTATACCGACTTGGGAATTTGAAGATACGTGAATATGAAGATATATTTAAGATATGAATGAAAGAATTAACTATGTTATTTCCAATGTTGATCCCCAGTGTCAAAATAAAATTACACTACCCCAAAGAGTGAATACATCTGTTTTCTATTTTTCAGTTAATCAACATATTACATCTCTTAAAAGAAGGTACATGGGAGGAAAGTACTTCCATTCTTCTGAGTCCTGAAATAAGTCCCTTTCCCAAAAGATTTTTATATATCCTGACTTTAAGAAATAATATCTATCATATATGTGTTATAAATGTACATACTGAATGACTGAATAAGATCAATATATTTGCATATATTCACGGATAACAAAATTCTTTCTTTCTTCTTTGGGAAATTTCCCAGGTCTGGAATTAAAAAAAAAAAAGAAAAGAAAACAGAATGGCCATCATCAAAAAATCTACAAACAATAAATGCTGGAGAGAAAGGGAACCTTCTTGCACTGTTGGTGGGAATGTAAATTGATACAGCCACTGTGGAGAACAGTATGAATGTTCCTTAAAAAACTAAAAATAGAACTACCATATGACACAGCAATCCTACTACTGGGCATATACCCTGAGAAAACCATAATTCAAAAAGAGACATGTACCACAATGTTCATTGAAGCTGTATTTACAATAGCCAGGACATGGAAGCAACCTAAGTGTCCATCAACAGATGAATGGATAAAGAAGATGTGGTACATATATACAATGAAATATTACTCAGCAATAAAAAGAAACGTAATTGAGTTATTTGTAGTGAGGTGGATGGACCTAGAGTCTGTCATACAGAGTGAAGTAAGTCAGAAAGAGAAAAACAAATACCATATGCTAACACATATATATGGAACCTAAAAAAAAGAAAAAAAGGTTCTGAAGAATGTAGGGGCAGGACAGGAATAAAGACGCAGACGTAGAGAATGGACTTGACACAGGGAAGGAGAAGGGTAAGCTGGGACGGAGAGAGTGGCATGGACATATATACACTACCAAATGTAAAATAGATAGCTAGTGGGAAGCAGCTGCATAGCACAGGGAGATCAGCTCAGTGCTCTGTGACCACCTAGAGGGGTGGGTTAGGGAGGGTGGGAGGGAAGGAGGGAGACACAAGAGGGAAGAGATATGGGGACATATGTATATGTATAGCTGATTTACTTTGTTATAAAGCAGAAACTAACACATGATTGTAAAGCAATTATACTTTAATAAAGATGTTTAAAAAAATTAAAAACTCTTGTGCATCAAAGGACTCAATCAATAGAGTGAAAAGGCAAACCACAGAATGAGGGAAATATTTACAAATTATGTATCTGATAAGGGGCTAATATACAAAATAAACAAAGAACCTCTAAAACAACAACAACAAAAAACAAAGAATGCTGATTTTAAAATGGGCAAAGGACTTGAATAGGAATTTCTCCAAAGAAGATATAAAAATTGACAATAAGCACATAAAAGATGCCCAGTATCACAAATCACTGAGGAAATGCAAAGCAAAACCACACAAGAGCTATCACTTCATATCCAATAGGATGGCTATTATTAAAATAACAATAACAAACAAAACAAAACAAAAACAAAGTGTAGGCAAGGATGTGGAGAAACTGGAACCCTTGTACACTACTGGTGAGAATGTAAAATGGTGCAGCTGCAGTGGATAACAGTGTAGTGATTCCTCAAAACATTAAACATAGTATTACTATATAATCCAGCAATACAACTCTGGGTCTGTACCCCAAAGGAATGAAAGCAGAGACTTGAATAGATATTTGCACGCCCACGTTCATAACAGCATATTCACAACAGCAAAACGTGGAATGTAAACAACCCACACTCCCATCAGTGATTATGGATAAACAAAATGTGGTCCTTCCACACAATGGAATATTATTCAGCCTTAAAGAGGAAAGACATTCTGACACCTACAGTAACATAGATGAACCTTGAGGACATTATGTTCAGTGACATAAGCCAGTCACAAAAGGACAAATACTGTATGATCCACTTACTTGAGGTCCCTGGAGGAGTCAAATTCATGGAACCAAAGCAGTGGTCGCCAGGGGCTGTGGTACCTGGAATTGTCTAACAGGTGTAGAGTTTCAGTTTTGCAACATGAAAAAGTCCTGGAGATGGATAACAATGATGGTGACACAACAAAGTGAATGTACTTAATGCCACTGAACTGTACATTCAAAATGGTTAAAATGGTAAATTTCATGTTGTATACATTCTACCACAATTTTAAAAAATAGAGGCTAAATGTAACTTCATATATATTTTATAATAGAACGTTAAGCTTTACAGATCAAGTTCTTTATACATATCAAAGTTAGCATTAAATTATAATGTAGTGAAACAACAAAAAATTTAATAGAAATAATGCACTATATCAACGTTCTTGTATTAGTTCTCTTTAAAATTAAGTTTAGGAGTGAGCTGGGATTTTAAGCTAAGAGATGTTAAATAATTTAAGTGTGTAAAACAGTATTCAAATGTGTACGTGAGCTTGATTTGTTATAACCTTAATTATAACTGTAATTTTCAAAAAAGAAAACAAACTTTCATCTGTATAAGCAAATTCAATAGAGTTACTAAAATGTACAATAATTATTAAAATTACTACTTTAAGGCTACTTTAGAGGTTTTCCCTTGAGACAGACACGAAGAGCTAAGCACTTACCTCTTTTTTTCCTATAGAATCATGAAAACCTTATCATCACTTTATCAATTTATAATGATTTTCTGATAGTTAAAGACAGAAAGTGACTAGCACTCTACTACCCTAGTAACAGTGTTCAGGCCCACAGAGAAATTTTAATAGTTATAAACCAAATTATGGGATTAAAGAGGTCAGAGAGATCAAATTGTTTTATATTCTAGTTTATACTTCTCATTTCAAGAACTTCATGGAATAAGAACTATACTTGAAGCAGTTATGAAATGTGAAATTTATCAGGCCTTGAAATTTTATTTTACTTTTCCCACTTTAAGCAAAATTTTTCTCTCTTTATGTTATCTCTTCAGTAGATTATTGTAAAAAAAACTATAATCCATTTTCTCATTTACTGATTACTGATTATTCATATATTTTTCTTCCTAAATGTATTAAACATGTTTTAAAATGCAAAATATGTTTTGCCATTAATAAATTCAATACAGTTTGAATATGAAATCCAGTAAATAAAAACAGAAGCTTTCAATTAAATTACGTCTCAAGTTCCATTAATTGTTCTTAAATATTCTATTTAGATAATAGAATTTCTACTTAGATAATCTAGGGTAAATTTTCTAAAAAAGATAGCTCTAGTAGCTTTTTTTTTTCTTTCTATTTTTTTTTCTAGTAGCTTTTTAATGCTTACTATAGTAGGTCAAAGCCCTCAGGTAGGCGTTTGACTTCTTCTCCATACATTTCTTGTTATTTTTCATCAATATGTACACATACATATATATTTTATATATTTAGACATGTTTATATATCTAAATATATTATCTATTACCTATTTATGTCTATCTGTCTATCTATCTACTCTTTTCCTGCTTAAGCTAAAATATTTCCCAACTTTTTTTTCACCCTACTTTCTTGTTTTGAAATAATGTAGTTCAAATTTATTTTAAAATGTATTTGCTTTAGGGCTTCTCTGGTGGTGCAGTGGTTGAGAGTCCGCCTGCCGATGCAGGGGACACAGGTTCGTACCCCGGTCCGGTAGGATCCCACATGCCACGGAGCGGCTGGACCCCTAAGCCATGGCTGCTGAGCATGCGCGTCCGCAGCCTGTGCTCCGTGATGGGAGAGGCCACAACAACAGTGAAAGGCCCGTGTACCGCAAAAAAAAAAAAGTATCTGTTTTATATATTTTATATATATATTCCTGATTATATACTAATATGTGCTCATTGTAAACAATATTAAACATTCAGAAAAATTAGTAGAGAATAAAAATCCATCATAATGTCAACAGCCAACTATAATTCATAGAAATATATAATGATTTTCTGATAGTACAAAGGGGAAGAAGTAAGAATAGCATATACTGCCTTAATTTCGTAGTTGCTGCTATAACAAAATACCACAATAATACTGGCTTAAATAACAAAAAGTTATTACCTTACAGTTCTGGTGGTCAGAAATCCAAAAATCCACATGCTCTTATGGGGCTAAAATCCAGATGTTGGCAGGGCTCAATTTCTGCTGGAGGCTCCAGGGCACAATACATTTCCTTGCCTTTTCCAGCTTCTCGAGGTCACCTGTATTCCTTGGTTTGTAATTCTTTCACGTCTTCTAAACCAGCAACCTTATCTCCCTAGTTCCTGTTACCATCATCACATTTCCTCTTGATTCTTCTGCTTCTCTCTTCCATATTTTAAGAGCCCTTCTTACACTGAGTCCTCTTAGATAATCTAAGGTGATCTGCCCATCTGAAATATTTTTAGTTTAATCACTTCTGCAAAATCACTGTTAAATGTAAGGTAATATACTCACAAATTCCAGAGATTAGCACGTGTATATTATTGGAGACCGTTCTTCCGCCTACCAATGCACAAATAAAAAGTAATTGGAATTAAAGTAATGATTAAGGGGCTTAAAATGGAGCCTCTAGTCATAACTATTTTTTTTAACATCTTTATTGGGGTATAATTGCTTTACAATGGTGTGTTAGTTTCTGCTTTATAACAAAGTGAATCAGTTATACATATACATATGTTCCCATATCTCTTCCCTCTTGCGTCTCCCACCCTCCCACCCTCCCTATCCCACCCCTCCAGGTGGTTACAAAGCACGGAGCCGATATCCCTGTGCCACGTGGTTACTTCCCACTAGCTATCTACCTTACGTTTGTTAGTGTGTATATGTCCATGACTCTCTCTCGCCCTGTCACAGCTCACCCTTCCCCCTCCCCATATCCTCAAGTCCGTTCTCCATTAGGTCTGTGTCTTTATTCCTGTCTTACCCCTGGGTTCTTCATGACATTTTTTTTTCTTCTTAAATTCCATATATATGTGTTAGCATACGGTATTTGTCTTTTTCTTTCTGACTTACTTCACTCTGTATGACAGACTCTAGGTCTATCAACCTCATTACAAATAGCTCAATTTCGTTTCTTTTTATGGCTGAGTAATATTCCATTGTATATATGTGCCACATCTTCTTTATCCATTCATCCGATTATGGGCACTTAGGTTGTTTCCATCTCTGGGCTATTGTAAATAGAGCTGCAATGAATATTTGGGTACATGATTCTTTTTGAGTTTTGGTTTTCTCAGGGTATATGCCCAGTAGTGGGATTGCTGGGTCATATGGTAGTTCTATTTGTAGCTTTTTAAGGAACCTCCATACTGTTCTCCCTAGTGGCTGAACCAATTCACATTCCCACCAGCAGTGCAAGAGTGTTCCCTTTTCTCCACACCCTCTCCAGCATTTATTGTTTCTAGATTTTTTGATGATGGCCATTCTGACTGGTGTGAGATGATATCTCATTGTAGTTTTGATTTGCATTTCTCTAATGATTAATGATGTTGAGCATTCTTTCATGTGTTTGTTGGCAGTCTGTATATCTTCTTTGGAGAAATGTCTATTTAGGTCTTCTGCCCATTTTTGGATTCGGTTGTTTGTTTTTCTCTTATTGAGCTGCATGAGCTGCTTGTAAATTCTGGAGATTAATCCTTTGTCAGTTGCTTCATTTGCAAATGTTTTCTCCCATTCTGAGGGTTGTCTTTTGTCTTATTTATGGTTTCTTTTGTGTGCAAAAGCTTTGAAGTTTCATTAGGTACCATTTGTTTATTTTTGTTTTTATTTCCATTACTCTAGGAGGTGGGTCAGAAAGGATCTTGCTGTGATTTATGTCATAGAGTATTCTGCCTATGTTTTCCTCTAAGAGTTTGATAGTTTCTGGCCTTACATTTAGGTCTTTAATCCATTTTGAGCTTATTTTTGTTTATGGTGTTAGGGAGTGATCTAATCTCATACTTTTACATATATCTGTCCAGTTTTCCCAGCACCACTTATTGAAGAGGCTGTCCTTTCTCCACTCTACATTCCTGCCACTTTTATCAAAGATAAGGTGACCATATGTGCATGGGTTTATCTCTGGGCTTTCTATCCTGTTCCATTGATCTATCTTTCTGTTTCTGTGCCAGTACCATACTGTCTTGATTACTGTAGCTTTGTAGTATAGTCTGAAGTCAGGGAGCCTGATTCCGCCAGCTCCTTTTCTCGTTCTCAAGATTGTTTTGGCTATTTGGGGTCTTTTGTGTTTCCATACAAATTGTGAAATTTTTTGTTCTAGTTCTGTGAAAAATGCCAGTGGTAGTTTGGTAGGGATTGCATTGAATCTATAGATTGCTTTGGGTAGTAGAGTCATTTTCACAATGTTGATTCTTCCAATCCAAGTACATGGTATATCTCTCCATCTATTTGTATCATCTTTAATTTCTTTCATCAGTGTCTTATAATTTTCTGCATACAGGTCTTTAGTCTCCTTAGGTAGGTTTATTCCTAGATATTTTATTCTTTTTGTTGCAATGGTAAATGGGAGTGTTTTCTTGATTTCACTTTCAGATTTTTCATCATTAGTATATAGGAATGCCAGAGATTTCTGTGCATTAATTTTGTATCCTGCTACTTTACCAAATTCATTGATTAGCTCTAGTAGTTTTCTGGTAGCATCTTTAGGATTCTCTATGTATAGTATCATGTCATCTGCCAACAGTGACAGCTTTACTTCTTCTTTTCCGATTTGGATTCCTTTTATTTCCTTTTCTTCTCTGATTGCTGTGGCTGAAATATCTGAAACTATGTTGAATAACAGTGGTGAGAGTGGGCAACCTTGTCTTTTTCCTGATCTTAGTGGAAATGCTTTCAGTTTTTCACCATTGAGGATGATGTTGGCTGTGGGCTTGTCATATATGGCCTTTATTATGTTGAGGAAAGTTCCCTCTATGCCTACTTTCTGCAGGGTTTTTATCATAAATGGGTGTTGAATTTTGTCAAAAGCTTTCTCTGCATCTATTGAGATGATCATATGGTTTTTCTCCTTCAATTTGTTAATATGATTTATCACATTGATAGATTTGCGTATATTGAAGAATCCTTGCATTCCTGGAATAAACCCCACTTGATCATGGTGTGTGATCCTTTTAATGTGCTGTTGGATTCTGTTTGCTAGTATTTTGTTGAGGATTTTTGCATCTATGTTCATCAGGATTATTGGCCTGTAGTTTTCTTTCTTTGTGACATCCTTGTCTGGTTTTGGTATGAAGGTGATGGTGGCCTCGTAGAAGGAATTTGGGAGTGTTCCTCCCTCTGCTATATTTTGGAAGAGTTTGAGAAGGATAGGTGTTAGCTCTTCTCCAAATGTTTGATAGAATTCGCCTGTGAAGCCATCTGGTCCTGGGCTTTTGTGTGTTGGAAGATTTTTAATCACAGTTTCAATTTCAGTGCTTGTGATTGGTCTGTTCATATTTTCTATTTCTTCCTGATTCAGTCTTGGCAGGTTGTGCATTTCTAAGAATTTGTCCATTTCTTCCAGATTGTCCATTTTATTGGCATAGAGTTGCTTGTAGTAATCTCTCATGATCTCTTTTATTTCTGCAGTGTCAGTTGTTACCTCTCCTTTTTCATTTCTAATTCTATTGATTTGAGTCTTCTCCCTTTTTTTCTTGATGAGTCTGGCTAGTGGTTTATCTATTTTGTTTATCTTCTCAAAGAACCAGCTTTTAGTTTTATTGATCTTTGCTATTGTTTCCTTCATTTCTTTTTCATTTATTTCTGATCTGATTTTTATGATTTCTTTCCTTCTGCTAGCTTTGGGGTATTTTTGTTCTTCTTTCTCTAATTGCTTGAGGTGCAAGGTTAGGTTGTTTATTCGAGATGTTTCCTGCTTCTTAAGGTGGGCTTGTATTGCTATAAACTTCCCCCTTAGAACTGCTTTTGCTGCATCCCATAGGTTTTGGGTCGTTGTGTTTCCATTGTCATTTGTTTCTAGTTATTTTTTGATTTCCTCTTTGATTTCTTCAGTGATCACTTCATTATTAAGTAGTGTATTGTTTAGCCTCCATGTGTTTGTATTTTTTACAGATCTTTTCCTGTAATTGATATCTAGTCTCATGGCGTTGTGGTCGGAAAAGATACTTGATACAATTTCAATTTTCTTAAATTTACCAAGGCTTGATTTGTGACCCAAGATATGATCTATCCTGGAGAATGTTCCATGAGCACTTGAGAAAAATGTGTATTCTGTTGTGTTTGGATGGAGTGTCCTATAAATATCAATTAAGTCCATCTTGTTTAATGTATCATTTAAAACTTGTGTTTCTTTATTTATTTTCATTTTGGATGATCTGTCCATGGGTGAAAGTGGGGTGTTAAAGTCCCCTACTATGAATGTGTTACTGTCGATTTCCCCTTTTATGGCTGTTAGTATTTGCCTTATGTATTGAGGTGCTCCTATGTTGGATGCATAAATATTTACAATTGTTATATCTTCTTCTTGGATCGATCCCTTGATCATTATGTAGTGTCCTTCTTTGTCTCTTCTAATAGTCCTTATTTTAAAGTCTATTTTGTTTGATATGAGAATTGCTACTCCAGCTTTTTTTGGTTTCCATTTGCATGGAATATCTTTTTCCATCCCCTTACTTTCAGTCTGTATGTGTCTCTAGGTCTGAAGTGGGTCTCTTGTAGACAGCATATGTAAGGTCTTGTTTTTGTATCCATTCAGCCAATCTGTGTCTTTTGGTGGGAGCATTTAGTCCATTTACATTTAAGGTAATTATCGATATGTATGTTCCTATTCCCATTTTCTAAATTGTTTTGGGTTCGTTATCACAGGTCTGTTCCTTCTCTTGTGTTTCTTGTCTAGAGAAGTTCCTTTAGCATTTGTTGTAAAGCTGGTTTGGTGGTGCTGAACTCTCTCAGCTTTTGCTTGTCTGTAAAGGTTTAAATTTCTCCATCAAATCTGAATGAGATCCTTGCTGGGTAGAGTAGTCTTGGTTGCAGGTTTTTCTCCTTCATCACTCTCAGTATGTCCTGCCACTCCCTTCTGGCTTGTAGGGTTTCTGCTGAGAGATCAGCTGTTAACCTTATGGGGATTCCCTTGTGTGTTATTTGTTGTTTTTCCCTTGCTGCTTTTAATATGCTTTCTTTGTATTTAATTTTTGACAGTTTGATTAATATGTGTCTTGGCATATTTCTCCTTGTATTTATCCTGTATGGGAGTCTATGTGCTTCCTGGACTTGATTAACTATTTCCTTTCCCATATTAGGGAAGTTTTCAACTATAATCTCTTCAAATATTTTCTCAGTCCCTTTATTTTTCTCTTCTTCTTCTGGAACCCCTATAATTCGAATGTTGGTGCGTTTAATGTTGTCCCAGAGGTCTCTGAGACTGTCCTCAGTTCTTTTCATTCTTTTTTCTTTATTCTGCTCTGCAGTAGTTATTTCC
>NW_020837973.1:17746521-17899403 GCF_003676395.1 Aethalodelphis obliquidens | reverse complement strand
GGTTACTTCCCACTAGCTATCTACCTTACGTTTGTTAGTGTGTATATGTCCATGACTCTCTCTCGCCCTGTCACAGCTCACCCTTCCCCCTCCCCATATCCTCAAGTCCGTTCTCCATTAGGTCTGTGTCTTTATTCCTGTCTTACCCCTGGGTTCTTCATGACATTTTTTTTTCTTCTTAAATTCCATATATATGTGTTAGCATACGGTATTTGTCTTTTTCTTTCTGACTTACTTCACTCTGTATGACAGACTCTAGGTCTATCCACCTCATTACAAATAGCTCAATTTCATTTCTTTTTATGGCTGAGTAATATTCCATTGTATATATGTGCCACATCTTCTTTATCCATTCATCCGATTATGGGCACTTAGGTTGTTTCCATCTCTGGGCTATTGTAAATAGAGCTGCAATGAACATTTGGGTACATGATTCTTTTTGAGTTTTGGTTTTCTCAGGGTATATGCCCAGTAGTGGGATTGCTGGGTCATATGGTAGTTCTATTTGGAGCTTTTTAAGGAACCTCCATACTGTTCTCCCTAGTGGCTGAACCAATTCACATTCCCAACAGCAGTGCAAGAGTGTTCCCTTTTCTCCACACCCTCTCCAGCATTTATTGTTTCTAGATTTTTTGATGATGGCCATTCTGACTGGTGTGAGATGATATCTCATTGTAGTTTTGATTTGCATTTCTCTAATGATTAATGATGTTGAGCATTCTTTCATGTGTTTGTTGGCAGTCTGTATATCTTCTTTGGAGAAATGTCTATTTAGGTCTTCTGCCCATTTTTGGATTCGGTTGTTTGTTTTTCTCTTATTGAGCTGCATGAGCTGCTTGTAAATTCTGGAGATTAATCCTTTGTCAGTTGCTTCATTTGCAAATGTTTTCTCCCATTCTGAGGGTTGTCTTTTGTCTTATTTATGGTTTCTTTTGTGTGCAAAAGCTTTGAAGTTTCATTAGGTACCATTTGTTTATTTTTGTTTTTATTTCCATTACTCTAGGAGGTGGGTCAGAAAGGATCTTGCTGTGATTTATGTCATAGAGTATTCTGCCTATGTTTTCCTCTAAGAGTTTGATAGTTTCTGGCCTTACATTTAGGTCTTTAATCCATTTTGAGCTTATTTTTGTTTATGGTGTTAGGGAGTGATCTAATCTCATACTTTTACATATATCTGTCCAGTTTTCCCAGCACCACTTATTGAAGAGGCTGTCCTTTCTCCACTCTACATTCCTGCCACTTTTATCAAAGATAAGGTGACCATATGTGCATGGGTTTATCTCTGGGCTTTCTATCCTGTTCCATTGATCTATCTTTCTGTTTCTGTGCCAGTACCATACTGTCTTGATTACTGTAGCTTTGTAGTATAGTCTGAAGTCAGGGAGCCTGATTCCTCCAGCTCCTTTTCTCGTTCTCAAGATTGCTTTGGCTATTTGGGGTCTTTTGTGTTTCCATACAAATTGTGAAATTTTTTGTTCTAGTTCTGTGAAAAATGCCAGTGGTAGTTTGGTAGGGATTGCATTGAATCTATAGATTGCTTTGGGTAGTAGAGTCATTTTCACAATGTTGATTCTTCCAATCCAAGTACATGGTATATCTCTCCATCTATTTGTATCATCTTTAATTTCTTTCATCAGTGTCTTATAATTTTCTGCATACAGGTCTTTAGTCTCCTTAGGTAGGTTTATTCCTAGATATTTTATTCTTTTTGTTGCAATGGTAAATGGGAGTGTTTTCTTGATTTCAATTTCAGATTTTTCATCATTAGTATATAGGAATGCCAGAGATTTCTGTGCATTAATTTTGTATCCTGCTACTTTACCAAATTCATTGATTAGCTCTAGTAGTTTTCTGGTAGCATCTTTAGGATTCTCTATGTATAGTATCATGTCATCTGCCAACAGTGACAGCTTTACTTCTTCTTTTCCGATTTGGATTCCTTTTATTTCCTTTTCTTCTCTGATTGCTGTGGCTGAAATATCTGAAACTATGTTGAATAACAGTGGTGAGAGTGGGCAACCTTGTCTTTTTCCTGATCTTAGTGGAAATGCTTTCAGTTTTTCACCATTGAGGATGATGTTGGCTGTGGGCTTGTCATATATGGCCTTTATTATGTTGAGGAAAGTTCCCTCTATGCCTACTTTCTGCAGGGTTTTTATCATAAATGGGTGTTGAATTTTGTCAAAAGCTTTCTCTGCATCTATTGAGATGATCATATGGTTTTTCTCCTTCAATTTGTTAATATGATTTATCACATTGATAGATTTGCGTATATTGAAGAATCCTTGCATTCCTGGAATAAACCCCACTTGATCATGGTGTGTGATCCTTTTAATGTGCTGTTGGATTCTGTTTGCTAGTATTTTGTTGAGGATTTTTGCATCTATGTTCATCAGGATTATTGGCCTGTAGTTTTCTTTCTTTGTGACATCCTTGTCTGGTTTTGGTATGAAGGTGATGGTGGCCTCGTAGAAGGAATTTGGGAGTGTTCCTCCCTCTGCTATATTTTGGAAGAGTTTGAGAAGGATAGGTGTTAGCTCTTCTCCAAATGTTTGATAGAATTCGCCTGTGAAGCCATCTGGTCCTGGGCTTTTGTGTGTTGGAAGATTTTTAATCACAGTTTCAATTTCAGTGCTTGTGATTGGTCTGTTCATATTTTCTATTTCTTCCTGATTCAGTCTTGGCAGGTTGTGCATTTCTAAGAATTTGTCCATTTCTTCCAGATTGTCCATTTTTTTGGCATAGAGTTGCTTGTAGTAATCTCTCATGATCTTTTATATTTCTGCAGTTCTGCTGTTACTTCTCCTTTTTCATTTTTAATTCTATTGATTTGAGTCTTCTCCCTTTTTTTCTTGATGAGTCTGGCTAGTGGTTTATCTATTTTGTTTATCTTCTCAAAGAACCAGCTTTTAGTTTTATTGATCTTTGCTATTGTTTCCTTCATTTCTTTTTCATTTATTTCTGATCTGATTTTTATGATTTCTTTCCTTCTGCTAGCTTTGGGGTATTTTTGTTCTTCTTTCTCTAATTGCTTGAGGTGCAAGGTTAGGTTGTTTATTCGAGATGTTTCCTGCTTCTTAAGGTGGGCTTGTATTGCTATAAACTTCCCCCTTAGAACTGCTTTTGCTGCATCCCATAGGTTTTGGGTCGTTGTGTTTCCATTGTCATTTGTTTCTAGTTATTTTTTGATTTCCTCTTTGATTTCTTCAGTGATCACTTCATTATTAAGTAGTGTATTGTTTAGCCTCCATGTGTTTGTATTTTTTACAGATCTTTTCCTGTAATTGATATCTAGTCTCATGGCGTTGTGGTCGGAAAAGATACTTGATACAATTTCAATTTTCTTAAATTTACCAAGGCTTGATTTGTGACCCAAGATATGATCTATCCTGGAGAATGTTCCATGAGCACTTGAGAAAAATGTGTATTCTGTTGTGTTTGGATGGAGTGTCCTATAAATATCAATTAAGTCCATCTTGTTTAATGTATCATTTAAAACTTGTGTTTCTTTATTTATTTTCATTTTGGATGATCTGTCCATGGGTGAAAGTGGGGTGTTAAAGTCCCCTACTATGAATGTGTTACTGTCGATTTCCCCTTTTATGGCTGTTAGTATTTGCCTTATGTATTGAGGTGCTCCTATGTTGGGTGCATAAATATTTACAATTGTTATATCTTCTTCTTGGATCGATCCCTTGATCATTATGTAGTGTCCTTCTTTGTCTCTTCTAATAGTCCTTATTTTAAAGTCTATTTTGTTTGATATGAGAATTGCTACTCCAGCTTTTTTTGGTTTCCATTTGCATGGAATATCTTTTTCCATCCCCTTACTTTCAGTCTGTATGTGTCTCTAGGTCTGAAGTGGATCTCTTGTAGACAGCATATGTAAGGTCTTGTTTTTGTATCCATTCAGCCAATCTGTGTCTTTTGGTGGGAGCATTTAGTCCATTTACATTTAAGGTAATTATCGATATGTATGTTCCTATTCCCATTTTCTAAATTGTTTTGGGTTCGTTATCACAGGTCTGTTCCTTCTCTTGTGTTTCTTGTCTAGAGAAGTTCCTTTAGCATTTGTTGTAAAGCTGGTTTGGTGGTGCTGAACTCTCTCAGCTTTTGCTTGTCTGTAAAGGTTTAAATTTCTCCATCAAATCTGAATGAGATCCTTGCTGGGTAGAGTAGTCTTGGTTGCAGGTTTTTCTCCTTCATCACTCTCAGTATGTCCTGCCACTCCCTTCTGGCTTGTAGGGTTTCTGCTGAGAGATCAGCTGTTAACCTTATGAGGATTCCCTTGTGTGTTATTTGTTGTTTTTCCCTTGCTGCTTTTAATATGCTTTCTTTGTATTTAATTTTTGACAGTTTGATTAATATGTGTCTTGGCATATTTCTCCTTGTATTTATCCTGTATGGGAGTCTATGTGCTTCCTGGACTTGATTAACTATTTCCTTTCCCATATTAGGGAAGTTTTCAACTATAATCTCTTCAAATATTTTCTCAGTCCCTTTATTTTTCTCTTCTTCTTCTGGAACCCCTATAATTCGAATGTTGGTGCGTTTAATGTTGTCCCAGAGGTCTCTGAGACTGTCCTCAGTTCTTTTCATTCTTTTTTCTTTATTCTGCTCTGCAGTAGTTATTTCCACTATTTTATCTTCAAGGTCACTTATCCGTTCTTCTGCTTCAGTTATTCTGCTATTGATCCCATATGAGTATTTTTAATTGCATTTATTGTGTTGTTCATCGTTGCTTTTTTCATCTTTATTTCTTCTAGGTCTTTGTTAACTGTTTCTTGCATTTTGTCCATTCTATTTCCAAAATTTCGGATCATCCTTACTATCATTAATCTGAATTCTTTTTCAGGTAGACTGCCTATTTCCTCTTCATTTTTTAGGTCTGTTGCATTTTTATCTTGCTCCTTTATCTGCTGTGTGTTTTTCTGTCTTCTCATTTTGCTTATCTTCCTGTGTTTGGGGTCTCCTTTTTGCAGGCTGCAGGTTCATAGTTCCCGCTGTTTTTGATGTCTGTCTCCAATGGCTAAGGTTGGTTCAGTGGGTTGTGTAGGCTTCCTGGTGGAGGAACTAGTGCCTGTGTTGTGGTGGATGAGGCTGGATCTTGTCTCTCTAGTGGGCAGGTCCACGTCTGGTGGTGTGTTTTGGGGTGTCTATGGACTTATTATGATTTTAGGCAGCCTCTCTGCTAATGGGTGGGGTTGTGTTCCTGTTTTGCTAGTTGTTTGGCATAGGTTGTCCAGCACTGTAGCTTGCTGGTCGTTGAGTGAAGCTGGGTGCTGGTGTTAAGATGGAGGTCTCTGGGATATTTTCGCCGTTTGATATTATGTGGAGCTGGGAGGTCTCTTGTTGACCAGTGTCCTGAAGTTGGCTCTCCTACATCAGAGGCAGAGCCCTGACTCTTGGCTAGAGCACCAAGAGCCTTTCATCCACACGGCTCAGAATAAAAGGGAGAAAAAGTAGAGAGAATTAGTAGAAATATGAAGAAAGAAAGAAAGGAAGGAGGGAAGGAAGGAAGGAAGAAAGAAAGAAAGAAAGAAAGAAAGAAGCAAAGAAGGAAAGAAGGCAAGAAGGAAAGAAAGGAGGGAGGGAGGGAGGGAGGAAGGAAGGAAGGAGGGAAGGAAGGAAAAAGACAGAAAGAAAGACGATACAGTAAAATAAAATAAAGTATAATACAGTTATTGAATTAAAAAATACTTATTTAGAAAAAAAAAAAGGGATGGATAGAACCTTAGGACAAATGTTGGAAGCAAAGCTATACAGACAAAATCTTACACAGAAGCATACACATACATCCTCACAAAAAGAGGTAAAGGGGAAAAAATCATAAATCTTTCTCTCAGAGACCACCTCCTCAATTTGGGATGATTTGTTGTCTAAAGGAGGGAAGGAAGGAAGGAAGGAAGGAAGGAAGGAAAGAAAGAAAGAAAGGAAGGAAGGAAGGAAGAAAGAAAGAAAGAAAGTAAAGTATAATAAAGTTATTAAAATTAATTATTAAGAAAAAAGTTTTTAAAAAAACCATGGACGGATAGAACCCTAGGATAAATGGTGGAAGCAAAACTATACAGACAAGATCTCACACAGAAGCATACACATACACATTCACAAAAAGAGGAAAAGGGGAAAAAATCTTAGATCTTGCTCTCGAAGTCCACCTCCTCAATTTGGGATGATTAGCTGTCTATTCATGTATTCCACAGATGCAGGTACATCAAGTTGATTGTGGAGCTTTAATCCACTGTTTCTGAGGCTGCTGGGAGAGATTTCCCTTTCTCTTCTTTGTTCTCACAGCTCACAGGGACTCAGCTTTGGATTTGGCCCTGCCTCTGCGTGTAGGTCGCTGGAGGGCGTCTGTTTTTTGCTCAGACAGGACGGGGTTAAAGGAGCCGCTGATTCGGAGTTTCTGGCGCACTCAGGCCGGGGTGGGGGTGGGGTGGGAGGGAGGGGCACTTCGTGCGGGGCAGGCCTGCGGCGGCAAAGGCCGGCGTGACGTTGCACCAACCTGAGGCCCGCCGTGCGTTCTCCAGGGGGAGTTGTCCTTGGATCCCGGGACACTGGCAGTGGAGGGCTGCACAGGCTCTGCGGAAGAGGGGTGTGGATAGTGACCTGTGCTCGCACACAGGCCCCTTGGTGGCGGCAGTGGCAGCCTTAGCATCTCCCGCCCGTCTCTGGGGTCCGCGCTTTTAGCCGCGGCTCGTGCCCGTCTCTGGAGTTCCTTTAAGCAGCGCTCTTAAACCCCTCTCCTTGCGCACCAGGAAACAAAGAGGGAAGAAAAAGTCTCTTGCCTCTTCGGCAGGTGCAGACTTTTCCCCGGACTCCCTCCCGGCTAGCCGTGGTGCACTAACCCCTTCAGGCTATGTTCAAGCCGCCAACCGCAGTCCTCTCCCTGCGCTCCGACCGAAGCCCGAGCCTCAGCTCCCAGCCCCGCCCGCCCCGGTGGGTGAGCAGACAAGCCTCTCGGGCTGGTGAGTGCCGCTTGGCACCGATCCTCTGTGCGGGAATCTCTCTGCTTTGCCCTCCGCCCCTCTGTTGCTGTGCACTCCTCCGCGGCTTCGAAGCTCCCCCCTCCGCCTCCCGCAGTCTCCGCCCGCGAAGGGGCTTCCTAGTGTGTGGAAACTTTTCCTCCTTCACAGCTCCCTCCCACTGGTGCAGGTGCCGTCCCTATTCTTTTGTCTCTGTTTTTTCTTTTTTTCTTTTGCCCTACCCAGGTACGTGGGGAGTTTCTTGCCTTTTGGGAGGTCTGAGGTCTTCTGCCAGCCTTCAGTAGGTGTTCTGTAGGAGTTGTTCCACGTGTAGATGTATTTCTGGTGTATCTGTGGGGAGGAAGGTGATCTCCGCGTCTTACTCTTCCGCCATCTTTAAGGTCCCCCTCTAGTCATATCTTTTGTTATTAGTATTGTTATTGTGGTGGTGGTGGTTTTAATTTACTCATAGTTGCTTTCTATTTGTTGCAGCCAAGACTCCTGACTGATCTGAGTATCTTTTAGCGTGAACACGAACCCCTTCTCTCTCCCCAAGTGTTCTTCAAAATGCTGTCATACACACCAATATTGTGTTAGTGGTGCTTGAAGAATAAAATTAAGGAGTGCTTTTTATACAGTTATTCATAAAAATAAATGTACGAAAATACAGCCAAGAAGAATGATGGTAGATATACAATTAAAATGGAAGGAAGGAAGGATGGGAGGGAGGAAGAGAGGGAGGGAGGCACAGATCAAATACTTAGATCATGAACTCTTAAAAACATGCGGTAAGGGGGCTTCCCTGGTGGCGTAGTGGTTGAGAGTCCGCCTGCCGATTCAGGGGACGCAGGTTTGTGCCCCGGTCCGGGAAGATCCCACATGCCGCGGAGCGGCTGGGCCCGTGAGCTATGGCCGCTGAGCCTGCGTGTCTGGAGCCTGTGCTCCACAACGGGAGAGGCCACAACAGGGAGAGGCCCGCGTACCGCTAAAAAAAATTAAAAAAAAAAAAGAAAAAAGAAAAAAATCATGTGGTAAGGAACAGAATTTCCTTTAGAAATATTTCTGATCTGGCTTGTAGTCTCACTCTTTCATCTATCTCTATCGATCTACTGATCTATTAGTCTATCGATATCTATCTATCTAGCATCTATCTAACATCTGTCTCTCATGTATATTTATACACATACTAAAGAGATACATCTTCCCATTCAGAAGCAATACCATTCAAAATAACTGAACAGGTTTTTTTGTTGCAGTTTCTGAAATAAACATACACACAAGTGTATAAGATCACTTCTGTCTGAAAGGCAGTAATATAAAGTTGCTCTTTGAGAAAGGAAAATGTGAAAATATAAGCATTTAAAACAATATAAGCATTTTAAAAAATATAAGCATTTAAAAAAAATATAAGCATTTAAAAAAAATAATTCAAATTTAATTAAAGGACAGCTATAAAGCTATACACCTGGACATAAATTCTTTTTTTTATACCTATACTGTGCCATCAGGAAAATAGAATTTATAGTTAGGTAAATAAAAGCTTTGCTTAGCTATCACTTTGAAGTACAACTCTCTTGTAATAAAAATTTGACCATGTTTTTCTTCTTCTGAATAACAAGTAAGTTTTACCTCGTTTTTTCTCTCCATAAAATAGAAAGAGATAAATACCCTTGCTATAAAAATGTTTTTAATATAGATAATTTTACCTACTAAAATAATCAATTTTGTCAGTCTAGATATCAATATATGTGGAATATAACTTGGATAACAGGAGGAAAAAACAATAAAACAAAGCTGGTCTAAGAATTAGTGATAATTGTTAATTATCTCAGACATAAATGAGCTTCCAAGAATACTACTATTGGATTTGTCATTGTTTTTCTTCCTTGTTTTAAAGGCTACGTAACATCACAATTTATGGTGTATTATTACTTCATTTATGTGTTTTACTATTTAGATATTAATTTTGTTTTCCTTTTTTGAAAATTTAACATAACATTGTAGTTATTATCTGTATATAAGAATTTGTATTTGCATATACCTTTGGTAGTGTTTTCTAGCAGAGACAAAATTTCATGTGCTCTGTTGAGGAAATACTTTTCAGGAGAAATCTATGGGAGTAAAGGAAGCAAGATAGTCATAGCTAATGGATATAAGACTAGAGAAAATATGGTCTCAGATAAATCAGCCTTGGCCTTATCTATAGGGGAATCTGGAACATAAATCACATCATAAAGTTGCCTTTACTTTGAGGTAATGTGGTCGGCCTTTTGTAATTCCAGTATAATTCAATATTGGAAGAAGGATGCCCCTGGCAGAGAAAGGGATTCTCCTGAGTAAGAAAGTTCTTTTCAGCCTGAAGACAATGGTCCTGAAAAGAGGATAGCCTTGAACCATTAGCAGCCAACACTTAACAACCACTGAGGAATGGTGGATAGGGTACCAGCTGGCATCTACTACACCTCACCTCTTTTTCCACCTAGATTCACTTTTTTCTAACTTTGTTTACTGTGTCTAGGCAAAGCTACTCCAGGGTGCTGGATCATCACAACTGGGGAGAGTTACAAGGGGAGAGTTATTGGGATGAATTACAACCTTCACTGCTGCAGTTGGTCCTGAAGTCTTAACTGTTTACGCAGCATCTCCCTTCTCTACCACCCATTTAATTAACATTTTCTCTTGGCTCTCATTTCTGTTGGTCTAGTTTACTTGCTTGGTGGAGATCCACAGAGGGTCTGAAACCCTGATTATCATGACTTTATCAAGTTGTGGTTGTTCTAATTTCAACTGAGATGTATTTTTTTTTTAACGTATGGACAGCCAATTATTCCAACACCATTTTTTGAAAAGGCTATCCTTCCTCTATGGCATTGCCTCTGTCCTTTGTCAAAGGTCAGCTGACTTATCTTTTTATGTCTATTTCTGTACTTTCTATTCAATTTTGTTGATTTATATATCTATTATTTCATCACCACCATGTTTTCTTGATAACTGTAACTTTATAGTACTTGAAATCAAGGAGTATGAGTTCTCCAACTTCATTCTTGTTTGGAGTTGTTTTTATTTGGCTTATCTTGGTTTCTTTCTTTGCCTTTCCAAATGACTTTAGAGTCAATTTGTTGATATCTCCACAAAAAAAAAAAAAAGAATTTGATTGGAATTGCACTAAAACTATAGATCAAGTTGGTAACTGAAATCCTAACAATATAGAATGTTGCCATTCATGAACATTGACTATCTTTCCACTTATTTACATCTCCTTTGATTTATTGCATCTGAGTTTTTACCTTAGCATAGGCAAATTTAAAAAATTATATCATGTAGTAGTTTGGGGATCCAGGATAGAATGGAGAATGTGACAAAACCATCAACTTTATTACAGATATATGAAACAAACTCACTGAAGGGGGTAGGTGAAATTGTGCTGACCTAAGTACCATTAACCCTTGAACAACACAGGTTTGAATTGCTCAGGTCCACTTATACATAGATTGTTTTTTCAATAGTAAATACAGTGGTACTATTCGATCTGCGGTTGGTTGGTGCAGAGCATATGGCCAACTAAAAGCTATACTTGGATTTTTGACTGTGAGGAAGAGCGGTGCCCCTAAACCCCTGTGTTGTTCAAAGGGTCAGCTGTATATTTTTAATGAGTAAAATATGTAAGACTAAAGGCAAAAGAAACTATACGTAGTGCTCTGCTTGATAAAATTGTTTCATGTGGGGGTATGAGGGGTACCAATTCTCATACTGCTCAATGTGTGTACTGGAATTGAACAGCTAAGTAAGTGAATGGCAGTGATGGAAGCCAGGTTTCTCACAGTTGGGGTGGAGTTTTACAGATAAGGGGAGAGGGGGACAAGAACAATTCATTTGGTAATGGAGTAGAGCTGGAGAAATGAATATAAACCCATGTTTAGTTTAACATAGGTACAGATGGTTACATACAAAACTATTTATAAGTATGTATAGCTACAAGGGTTAATATGCACATATATATTTCTTTACTCTCTCAACTGATGGGGTGTAGAAAAAATGACATCCCAGTAACAATAAGCACCTAGCATTCAGATATTGGTTTCTAAGACCATCCTCTAGTGAAAAGAACCAGGACTCATTGGAGAAAAAGCTGATTCTAGGCCAGGGATAGGAAATATACAAGATAAGCCTAGAACATGTATAGTGCTAGAAGATAAGAAATTACTAAAAAAATAAGCACACACACACACACACACACACACACACACAAAAAAAAAAAATCATGGAACTATTTCAAAGAGAAAAAGAAGCCAACTGCAAGAGGTACAAATGGCCAAAGAATCTGAGCAACAAAATAAGTAGTATTACATTGTAACTCAAACTATGAAATGATATAAAATATCCAATTTTATATTTATACAGATAAATTATTGAAGAAATAAATTTTGAGGCTGAAGGGGCAAATCATCTTGCAGAAGGCATACAAATAATTTATCTAGATACTCCACTGTCAAGGAGATGGAGTGTAATGCCCTGCTGCTTAAGTTTGCACTGCACACAGTGAATTCCTTCCAAAGAGTACAGATGGAAAGAGGAGGTGCAGATGAGTTACTTTGCAGTGAAGAAACCTACTAAACAGTACTTCAGTCACATGATCAAGGTCAACATCAACAGTGATAAATTATAAAAAATAGTCGCACTCCATTTTTTTTGTTTGTTTGACTGCTGACATCTTTTAAGCCTCAAGGCTTCTCTTCCCCTTTTGGCTCCACATTAGGGAAAATTGATAAGAAAACCTTTGGAGTCCTCTCTTTGACCCAGAAGGGACATTCAAACTATGCAAGCCCCTTCCCTTGTGGGAATCCTTACCCCAGCCTCACTGCCTAACCACAATAAAAATCCCAAGGTAGGGCTTCCCTGGTGGCGCAGTGGTTGAGAGTCCGCCTGCCGATGTAGGGGACACGGGTTCGTGTCCCGGTCCGGGAAGATCTCACATGTCGCGGAGCGGCTGGGCCCGTGAGCCATGGCCGCTGAGCCTGCGCGTCCGGAGCCTGTGCTCCGAAATGGGAGAGGCCACAACAGTAAGAGGCCCGCGTATAGCAAAAATCCCAAGCTAGTCTGTTTTTTCTGCTCTCTCAAGCCTTCTTCTGACCATTGTGGGTAAGGGGTCCATCCTGCTTCTTCAGGGTGCCACAGCATAAGTCAGATTGATAAAACACCAAGCAAAAACAAAAATCAAAACTCTTAACTCCAGTCTTCTCATGAGAAAAAATTTTTTTTTCTAACATCTTTTTTTTTTCTAACATTTTTTTAACATCTTTATTGGAATATAATTGCTTTACAATGGTGTGTTAGTTTCTGCTTTACAACGGAATGAATCAGTTATATATAAACATATGTTCCCATATCTCTTGCATCTCCCTCCCTCCCACCCCCCCATCCCACCCCTCCAGGCGGTCACAAAGCACGGAACTGATCTCCCTGTGCTATGCGGCTGCTTCCCACTAGCTATCTACCTTACGTTTGGTAGTGTATATATGTCCATGCCTCTCTCGCGCTTTGTCACGGCTTACCCTTCCCCCTCCCCATATCCTCAAGTCCATTCTCTAGTAGGTCTGGGTCTTTATTCCTGTCTTACCCCTAGGCTCTTCATGACATTTTTTTTTCTTAAATTCCATATATATGTGTTAGCATACGGTATTTGTCCCTCTCTTTCTGACTTACTTCACTCTGTATGACAGACCCTAGGTCTATCCACCTCATTACAAATAGCTCAATTTTGTTTCTTTTTATGGCTGAGTAATATTCCATTGTATATATGTGCCACATCTTCTTTATCCATTCATCCGATGATGGGCACTTAGGTTGTTTCCATCTCCGGGCTATTGTAAATAGAGCTGCAATGAACATTTTGGTACATGACTCTTTTTGAATTATGGTTTTCTCAGGGTATATGCCCAGTAGTGGGATTGCTGGGTCATAGGGTAGTTCTATTTTTAGTTTTTTAAGGAACCTCCATACTGTTCTCCACAGTGGCTGTATCAATTTACATTCCCACCAGCAGTGCAAGAGGGTTCCCTTTTCTCCATAAATTTCAGCTTTATTGAGGTATAATTGACATATAAAGTTGAAAGATATTTTAAGAGTACATTGTGGTGATTTGATATATATATTTATAGTGAAAGGATCCCCCCACCGCAATCCAGTTAATTGACACATTCATCACCTTCTAGAATAATAGGAATACACATTTTTTGTTTTATTCTCACCAAAGTGTACTGTTTTATTTTATTTTTAACCATTTTTAATTAAAGTATAGTATAGATTTATACAAATATTACTAGACCACAAACTTAACTTTACTCAAAAAATAAAAAATTTAATTCTAAAAACATTTTTGAAATTATTTTTCTCCTCCAGGTAGTGGACTAATACTCACATGTTAAAAACTTAAAAGGTCTGTTTCTTGCAATGCTTTCACTTCAGTAGGTCCAATTATTCACCTGTGGATCAGTGCCAATGCCACACCAAGTAAACAATGTTGACTGCTTGATTCATTTCCCATGATACTCAAAGCAAAATGCTGCATTTGGATTGGAAGCTCATAAATCTTTGAGGTTGAGTGCAGTGAGGTTCTAAGTGCACTCTGTTCTGATAGCATTAAAGATGAGATTTGAAGCTCTCCCACTGCAGCACTATAGTTTACCTGTAGTTGATACTATTGTAAAAGACAGCCTTGTAGTAATCTAATCAATAATTTAAGTTTTCTCCCCTGGACTGAAACATCAACCAGGGAAGGCATTTCTAAAGTAACACATTTGGTGTTTGGATAAAAGAATTTTGGCATTTCAGAGCAGTGATTCATCCAAATTGAAATGTTCTATTTGCAAACTCCCCCACATTCATTAATGATTTAGAATCATCTACTGTCTTTCAACAGTTTTTCCGTTATTTATTTCCACCAAGGTGGGGCTAATTCACTTCATTTTTTTCCATTCCAGGTTGTAATTGAACAAATATATTTTATGGCATGTTACAGCATATCATTACTTTGGCACTCTGTAAATTTCTCACCTGACAGGAGTGTTGAAATTGTGGCCATACAGTTAACCATTCACTATTTTTGTTCAATATTTGTAATTTATCCACTAACATCCATTCATTTATTATTTATACCTCACTACTTCTAAACTTAGTTTCAAATGAATTATTAATCCAGAATTACAAATTGTAAAGTTCTAATGGAATAAGTAAAATATTAAGTAAAAGCACACGTGTAAAATTACAACTTTTCTTTAAAAAATAATGAAAAAAAAGACTATTTTGTAAAAATATTTAGTTTACTTTTCTGATAGAATAGTAGAAACCTTGAGGTAATCACATGCCATGTATTTATGTTTAAAAAAATTTAATGTAATGAAGGTTTTCCTAAGATCATATAGATAGATAGATAGATAGATATGTATGATCATAAGACTATCAGAAATTTATTTGCATTTATTCAGTTATTGCAATCTGCACCACATGTTTTTCAGGTTATGTTGACTCTCTTTTTATCTAAGACTAAAAATAGCAATTTGCCATGTTAATGGAAAATTTATGAACAAGTAAGCACTTTTGGGACAATGGGAGCATCATTTAATCTATTGTGACTTCTATGTGAAAGTAATTCATGTGATGGGAAAGATAAAACTTAATAGTGTTTTTGCCCATTTGCAAATATATACCAAAGAATGTGTTTATGTTTTAGAAAATTATAATCCTAAATTTTCTCAGAAAAAATTTTTGGTTTGTTTTCTACCCAATGGATCAAGTGTTATGTATAAACACATAATACTTAAATTTTAAAACGAATTCATTTTAATCAAAAGCTGGGTTTTTTTAGAAAAGATCAACAAAATTTAAAAGCTTTCAAAATTGAAATCTTTCAATGGAAAAAGAGGGAAGATTGAATTACAAAAGTCAGCCGTTAGACAGAAAATTACAACCTACTTTACAGAGATTAAGAAAAGATTACAAAGAGATACGAAAAACAACTGTCTACCACAAATTAGACAATTCTTAGAAAACACAAACTACCACAAGTACTTCCAGAAGAAATAGAGCAATTATGAATACAATAAACACATAGACAACATCATACTTAATGGAGTAATACTGAATACTTTCCTCCTACCATCTGGAATAAGACAGAATTCCCCCTTGCCACTCCTATAAACATTGTACTGGAAGTTTAAGTTAGAATAATTAAAGAAAAATGTAATAAAAAGCATCCAGATAAGTCCATTTTGCTAGATATGGGGTAAAGAGGAGTTTAGTTCAGGGAGTTTAGCAGAAGACAGCAAAATCCACTCTAAGTTAAGCATGAAGAAAATTATTAAAGAAAACATGTCAAACTACTGGAATACCTACTGAAATAGGTTGTAAACTGAACTTCCAGGCATAATTCATATTAGAGCCCCAAATAGCTGCCCCAATAAAAAGCTGCAGTCTCCAGTGATCCTAGAAATACCTAGCCTCTGCAGCTATATACAAGCAAAATGAAATTTGTTTGGAAACAAATTTTCCTCCAAGAATTTCCAAGGACATGTTTGTCATTTTGCAAACATGTAATATTACATATTACAAACATGCGCTCCAGCAAGAAAATCAGGGTATATAAAGAGGAAAAAAGATGCAAGAATCAAGGGTTAGTGTGGCAGGTAGACACACAGGAGGTCCCACATGACCTCAGTCTCATGTTTCTTATGCAATTGTGTGACCTCCTCCAATTAAGTGTGAGTGAGGTATGTGGCTTGCTTCTAAACAATAGAAGATAGTGAGTTCCATGTAATTTTCATGTTGACTTGATCAACATGAAAAAAAGAAATCCTAAGACTCTCTTTGATTTTTACAACATTGTGACTTTTAAAATTACTGACAAGTTTTGTTCTATCTAATATTTATCATAATTAGATACAGATTATACTTTTTTTTTGATCAAGAATACCATTGCATACTTTCAAGTGGTACAAAATTTTGAGTTGTCACGTTAGTGATGAACTAATTTTTTAAAAAAATTTTTATTGGAGTATAGTTGCTTTACAACTTTGTGTTAGTTTCTGCTGTGAGGAAAAGTGAATCAGCTATACGTATACATATATCCCCTCCTTTTTGGATTTCCTTCCCATTTAAGTCACCACAGAGCACTGAGTAGAGTTCCCTGTGCTATACAGTAGGTTCTCATTAGTTATCTGTTTTATACATAGTAGTGTATGTTTGTCAGTCCCAATCTCCCAATTCATCCCACCCCCCTTTCCCTCCTTGGTGTTCATACATTTGTTCTCTACATCTGTGTCTCTCTTTACGCTTTGAAAACAAGTTCATCTGTACCATTTTCCTAGATTCCATATATATGCGTTAATATACAGTGTTTGTGTTTCTCTTCCTGACTTACTTTACTCTGTATGACAGTCTTTAGGTCCATCTACGTCTCTGCAAATGGCACAATTTTGAACTAATTTTGAACGCATGATTTGTTGAAGTCAGCCAAGTTTCTCCAATGGAAAGTAACTGTTTGCCCCTTTGTAATTAGCAAGTGCATTTTGCAGGGAGCTATTCTGATATTATGCAATTTTTCATGGAACTTTTTCCCACAGTTTATGCATCCGTTTATATTTTATACCAAAATTAATCATTGTGTCATAGTTGCCATATGGCAGTTTTCTAATTCCAACATTTGACTTACATTTATGATTTGTCCTTTTACTGTAATAAAGAGCCCCCTTTTCTCCCTATTCATGTATTTATTTATTGTATCATTATAAGTACATATAACCGCTCTGAAGCAGCCTTGATTTTTTTTTAGTGGTGAATGTAATTACAGCCCAAGTTTTCAGTGCCAGTTATGTTCCCAGCTCTCACTTTTTCAAAGGACATAGCTAAACACAGACACACACACAGACACACACACACACACACACACACACACATTACAGTTGTTTTTTTTCTATCTATCTGTTGAAAACCATGAGTTCAACACTAGTACCTCTAATTCCACTTCTAATTCAATACCAGAATCTATAATCTAACTTCCTCCCTTTCATTTCTGTATCCCCTGACTGTGGGGTATTGTAGTGGGATTCTCTAAAGTAATATTTTTTTCCTAAAAACTCTATTAATTTCCATAAGTTTGAGCTTTTTACACTCCTGATGTGGGTTAATCATCTAATCAAAACTTACTTAATTTGAAATTTCTTTGTGATAATCTCTTTGCTCACTTTTGGTATCTAATATCATTCAACTTAATATTTCAGCCAAAACTTACATATTGGTTCCCTGTTAACACATATACTTTGGTACTGAAATAGTTAAAAATCATATTCACCCTATACATTATTCTTTAAAAATAAAAAATGGAGGTAGGATATCTGAAAATTTTTCAATGTAATAGTTCCATAGTTTCTTACATTCTAAGAATTTAGTCTTAGAATGTAACTCTATAAATACTCTTAACTGCTTTAGTGGAACGTCATCAGATTACCAGTAACTGTTTTCACCTTTCCTGTTCTTACTGCATGACATCATCTTATATAACTCTATGATTTGGATTTAAATTGGATCTGAGTTACAATTTCAAACCTCTCAATCTAAATTGATAAGGGAAGAAGAGCTAAAAGTTATTTTTTACCTGAATAAAAGGTGTAGAATGCCACCTATGTATGCAACCATGCTAAAGAATATGCAATTTACATGCCTAATAGGAAAAAATCCACAGTTGAATATGTTAATTTTGCCCTAAATCGGTAAATGTGGAGGAAAATAACCAAAATAAAAATAGCAATTTTTGCATTCTAGATAATAAGTAATAAAATACCATGAAACAGGAATATTTTATTCAAGTTATCTCTTTAATTTTCTATTTTTCTAATATTTTAAAAATTATTTATTATCACTCTTTGATATTTTATTAACATATGTTTCTTTGTTTTCCAAACTTTCATACAGAAAATTGTTTTTTACTATATTAATAAAAAGTTGACCTGTGTAAAAACATCCCTAGAAGAAGCATCTGAGGCAAATTACACTGTAATATTCATACTTTCAAAATGGAAATTGATATAAAATTTTGTTAAAGCCTATATCATAGATTTCAAGTTCAATAAATTATTAATAAAGAATATTTGTGATAGAAATGGTCTATATATACAAGTATATATACATATTTGTATAGTGAACACTGACTTATTCTAATATTTTTATGCTTATCTTCCATTATAAAATCAAAATAAATGTTAAGCAATTCTAATTATTTTGCTGCCTGCATTATTCTTGAGGGATTAGGAAATAAGTATCAGTCAAATATTGTCTTTTGAATAATTGCAGGGTACAAAAAAAATCATAAAAATATCCAAGAGGTAATCTATATGATCTTTGAAGGTATTCATGGAGTGGTATAAATGTGAGGAAAAAAATAATTGAATGATTTAGAATATAATATGATCTCTAAAGACATTTTGCAATTCTAAGATTTTCTAATTCTCTAATTACAGACTTCGAAGTGGTGAATATATTTTAAATTTAAGCCATTTATTACTATTACATAGTTCAAAGTCATAAATGAATTTACAGTGTCAGTTCATTTTGTGTTTTAAATGGTGTATACTATTTTATTTCCCATAGTTAATTTTCCAAATCAGAATCTATCCTGCATTTTTAGAAGACTGCTGTGGTATCTTCTTCTTTGTAAATTAGATTCCTATTAACCAGATTCACAGAGTATGGTACAAAAAAAACATAATTAAAATGATAAATAGGGTTGTTTAAATCACTGTTAATGATCAACACATCATGGACTTCAAACAAAAGTCTGGACGCTAGTATTGGCATATGTACTTGACTAGCAGGCCTCGGTGAGGGTCCCGAAGACCTGCTTAGTAGATCCTACTTATAAACACGATATTCTAAAAAGGAGGCCAAATTATAAGCAGAATTTTATTTGGACAGAGTGGAATAAGAATGAAGGGAATTGGCTGGTCATTGAAAGGCGATTAACATGGCCAGCAATCAGCCAATATCCCAGAAATGAGGCAGTATCTTTCCAGGATGAAGTTCATACATCTCACTCCTCTCATGCCAAAGGGTAGGTAACATAACACCACCTCGACCCACCTTTGGAAAAAATCTACTTCCCTATTCTGGTACATAACATATATAATAGCCTGACCAAGGTCATTTTGTAGTGATACCATTTTCAAGCCAACTTTCTTCTTCAGAATTTCACAAAATGAAATTTGCAATGTGCTTGAGATGAAGAAAAATTAAAGATTACTCTATATTAGAGAAGCTATATAAATGAAATCCCAAATTCCAGAAGTTTTACATAGACGTTATTTTTTAGCTCATATGATTCTTCCATGCATGTATTCTTGGTTAGTGAGTCTTTTGTCCACATGGTGATTCAGGCTCCCAGGATCCTTCTACTTTTTTTTTTTAACATCTTTATTGGAGTATAATTGCTTTACAATGTTGTGTTAGTTCCTGCTGTATAACAGTGAATCAGCTATATTTATACATATATCCCGATACACCCTTCCTCTTGCGTCTCCCTCCCACCCTCCCTATCCCACCCCTCTAGGTGGTCACAAAGCACCGAGCTGATCTCCCTGTGCTATGCAGCTGTTTCCCACTAGCTATCTATTTTACATTTGGTAGTCACTGGGTCCATAGCACCCAGCTAATTGTAACTGAAAGTGATGGTACAGATGCCCTTCTTCAATAAACTCTTGTCTAAGAGTGTGGAAAGAAACAAGTCACTTAGCTGTACCTAGGTTTAATGAGGCCTAAGAAATATAGGCCCTGGTGGGCAGCTGATTCCCATCAACAACTACACACTATGGAAGGAAAATCATAAATTTTTGTTGGATAACCAGCTATGTCTGTCTGCAACCTGTCGATTATCAATTCCATTTTGTATAGCTGAGAACTTGACTCAAAGATTAATGTTTTTCCAATATTGCACAGCTAGTATATGGTAGAGTTGTGACTGAAAATTTCATCTCTCTTTTCAATCCACCACCCTCAAAATGCTTGTGTTTTATTTCATTTGCTCTTTATTATTAGGTCACATAAATATAAACATGTACTAAGAAAAATATTGGCAATATTTATAAACTACTGCTCATAAAGTTTTTAAATACTCTTTTTCATATACCAAATTCTTCAAAGAACAGAATATGAAGCAGAGGGCTTTTGTACTTGTACATTACTCAGGACTGCAGAGAGAAGAGGATTATGTCACCTTACGTAAGGATGGGGCCTGGCTGCTGGGAGAATGACCCATGTGATAAGAGGGTTGGAATTTTCAGTCCCATTCCCCTGACCTCCTGGGAGAGGAGAGGGACTGGAGGTTTACTCAATCACCAGTGGCTAATGGTTTAATCAATCATGCCTGTGTAATGAAACTTCCATAAAAATCCAAAGGGACAAGTTTGGAGAGCCTCCTAGTTGATGAATAAGTGGAGACTTGGGAGAGCAGTAAGTTAGAAAAGGATTTGGAGGCTCCTTGCCTTCTCACCATACCCTGCCTTAAGCTTCTCTTCCATCTGTCTGTTCCTGAATTATATCCTTTTATAATAAACCAGTGATCTAGTAAGTAAAATGTATCTCTCAGTTCTCTGAGCCGCCCTAGCAAAATGAACAAAGGATGGGTCTTTAGAATCTGCAGTCTGTAACTGGTTGGTCAGAAGCACAGGTGATCATCTGGATCAGAATTGGCATCTGATGTGTGTGTGTGAGGGGCCACTCTTTGTGGGACTGAGCCCTTAACCTGCGGGATCTAACACTGTCCGGATAGTTAGTGTCAGAACTGAGTTGAATCATAGGACACTAGGCTGGTGTCACAGAATTGCTTGGTGGTATGGAGACTTCTGACTCCTCTCCTTTCATCAGAATTGGAATTGGAAGTTGAATAATTTCAATGAAAAATACATAGTATTTTTCAAATCTAGTTCCTATATAATTAATCCCTTTAAATATACTATTTTTAAGCTGGTGAACTAAACTCAACCCTAGGCTCATTAAAGCTCAAGTAAGTCTTATTTCTAGGATTAGAATATTTTATTCAAGGATCCACAAAGAATATTTGAAATTCCCATATATTTTCAAATATATATATAACATATATAATAACTTATAAAGTTTATGTACTAGACAAAATTGTACTGTTTATTCTATTTAAAATAGCCTATTACGGTGTAAGATACAGAGTTTAAAATAAAATTGCTGTCACTGAGCTATTTGTTCCCTAGCAGATGTCAATAAAAAGCTTTCTATTACATGTTAAATAAAGCCTTAGTGAAGGTCGAATTTAGAATAAAGTAGAGATGACCTATTATAATTCATAATGGACATGACAGCAGCCCTTCTTATGTTCAATGTCAAACTCTCCCTGAAGAAAAATTTTGAGGAGTTACTGGAGCAGCAGGTATGCCTCATTTACAGGGGCTATTTTCTTCTCTTTAATTTCAAGTAGAGTGAAATATTATTAGAGCCTACAGACAAGTTCAAGTGGAAATTTTACCTTTGTTAGAGCTTTTTGTGTAGCTGAGATGTCTACAGGCTCAATCTCTTCAATTCATCAGTGGCCAGATGTATGTAAACAATTAACCTCCAGATACAAAAACCAAGATGACAGCTGCATGAGAACAACAAAATAGTCCTCTGGCTGGTGTCTCTACATAATATTTCATGATGTCCTTTCTTTACTTTACTGAATCCCCATGTGTCCCAATGCACAACCCACAAAGCTTCCTGAGGAGCCTCACTGCCCATGTGCTAATGCACTGAAAACCCCCAAATTCGGGTGAACAAACTGTTAAAAACTCAAAGTTGCCATGATAAGTATGATTCTGTGTAGAGAGAATAAAAGAGCCTTTCAACAATTTGTCATGTGCCTTTTTAACTGGGGTAGCTGGCATTGTTGAGGCTGCATCTCCCTCAAACTCAAGTCTATGTACCACAAAGCCACGTACTGCAGACACGTATGGCTCTCTGATGGCTTTATTTCTGGGCATGTGCATGGGCACCACCCACTCCAGGCAAGCTTGGAGGATCATAGAATTAATGACCTGAGTCATGTAGGAACCATCAATCCATGGCAGAAAGAGAGTTGGCTCCCTTGTCCCCAAGAGGGTAACTCTGAGGTGTGTGCTACATCTGTCTGAGCTTGGCAGCATGAAAAGCCTCATTCACCAACAGCAATAAGATATTAATAAGGCACATTTTATTAGCTTTCTTCCTATCTTATCTCATTTTCCACTCTCATCTATTGCTTCCTGATTCTTCTCAAATAAACTATTTGTACACCAATTATTATCTTAGCATCTACTTCTGAAGGAAACCAAACTAAGAATCAAGGCCGTCCCATAAATCCTTCTTAAATGGTTCCACTGATTTCCACTTATGCTATTTGTCCTGAGGTAATCAAAACCTTACCTGTAAGTTACATATTGTGTCTCATTTATATGTACCTTTCCTCATCATGTCCAAAATATGCCTTTTCCTCTGGCATTTAGAACAGATTCTTTAATTTTTGTGTTCAGCATCAGAGGACCTAATTGAATTTCACTGCAGAGATATATTATACAAAAGAGGTATCTTTAAAATTTGGGATCCCATTTAGTGTGGTGAAAAGTTCACACTTTCAGAATATGTATGAAATAAGGCAGACTGAGGGAACAAAATGTTAGAGCACCCTTCTCATATTCAGTTCATATAATCCTTGAGAGACTATGACAGGTTGAACCCCTTACTTTATCTCCCTCCCCTTCCCTGTTTTAGTCCTTCCAGTGGAACAAAGAATTGACTATCTGATTTGATCAAGAAACTAAAATTGGAAGATGTTTTCTTAATAGTTTCCTTAACAAACAGTAGGGGGAGCTTTTAGCTTGTATAGAGCAGAGCAGTATTTGTAATTTATTATTTGGTAGAGAAAATCAGAGAAATGAAACATTATGGTTCTTTCAAAATATGTTTTAGAAGAATTAAGTTGTCTCTGATTCCATTTTCATGGATGACGTGGTATCTTTAATTTGTTACACAGTTAAACAACATACTAGAAAAAGAAATATTGCTTCTTGCTGACTTTACTGAAGTGATCTGGTGTCTATTGGGTTACTAAATGTGGTTTATCTTGGAACGGTATGAGAATATTCTAGGGCTCTTGGAATTATATTACAGTTGCCAGCTTCTCATTTCCTAAGGAAACGGATCTTTGGCAAACAGTAGTGAAGAAAGTATACAACAACCAAACATATAGTTCCAAAAATAAATATATAGAAAGAAAGTGTGAATTATCCTGGTCTTCCAAGCATGAGGACTATAGTAATATGCATACATGTTTTTGTGTACATTCTGAATGCAAAAACATTCTGAAGAGTCAATTAACCATAAGTGAAAAGACTTAAATTCTATATCAAATTTACCTCATTTCTAAGATACTTCAATGTAGAATGAGAATATATATTGCTTTTCCTTTCCAGTTAAATAATTTATTATTTAATTAACTATCTAGATTTGAAGTTTTGTATGAACACAGGTCCCTGAAATCATACTCAATGACCTGACAGTATAAAAATGCAGGCTGAAGAGGGGAAAAAAATGGCTATAGGGGAACTGTTTTCTTACAGGAAGCCACATTCTCTCCTTGACTATTTTTGTGTTACGAATTGCATGATCTTTGTGTAGAGTCCCTCTGACACAGCATTCCTTTCTGTCACTATTGATTGAGCAGAGTGGCAGAGTGAAAGTAGCACCGTTTGCAATAATAAAACCTAGGCTCACAAGGGAAGGATATTAACATTTATTGAATATATACTGTGTCTCAGACTTTTTATTAGGTATGTTGCATTTATTATCCAGTTTAATTTGACCTTCAGAACAACATTATGATGTATCATAAAGTGTGGATACAAGTATGCTTTAGAAATAGAATCTCTGGGCTAGAATAAAAACTCTACCACTTCTAGGCTGTGTAATCTTGGGAAAATCACTTAACTTTTCTGTGCTACAGTTGAAAAACTACAAAAAGAAAAAAATGAAGATGATAATGGTAGTAACTACATTATAGAGTTATTATGGGGATTAAATATGTTCTTATAACTAAAGTGCTTATTTTACTACCTAGAAAATATTGAGAACTAAATAGTGTGGGAGGTTTAGTCCACACCTTTAAAATAAAAAGACTATTGAAAGTTAATGGCAACTGTGTAGGATAATTTTCTAATAGGCAAATCATGCATTAGTTAGGACTTACATCTGGATTTGTTTAAACAGGTATCCTGGCTCTTACATTGTAAAATCATGAGGCACTAAACTACCCACCATCTTAGATAAAAAGAGGCAAAAGGAGAATTAGAGCTCAGTACCTGTGACACAGAAGACATTCAATGCATATCTGCATGGAAGATGAATGAATGTGTAAATTAATAATGTGTCTGACTTCTGAGTCTTTCCATTATATGAGCTTGCTTCTAGCTCAGCCAGTATGCATATCAATTGAAGGAAAGCCTCTGATGTCCTTGGACAAGTCAGATGAGTGTTATCATCTGTCTGTCAACCACAACCCCATTACAGTTCTCACATGATAAATGAGGTGGATTATGGAAGAAGTACCGTAAAAACCTTAGAACACCATTTAGGAGCATGCTCTTATCTGTCAGGTGATAGAGTACATATTAAAAAACAAACCTGGATTTGAATCTTGCTAGGTTTGTGACTTTATAATTACTTAATCTTTCTAAACTTTAGCTATCCCAAGGGTAAATGAGTGTAATAGTTCTCAACTTACAATGAGAAGTAAATGTGGCAGTACTACATGTAAAGTACTTAGCTTAATCCTTATTTTAGTGCTTATCAACACAGAAAGTATTTGGTATCAGCCAGTTATTACTATCATGGTATGATTGTTGTAGTCATTGTTATTTTAGCAAGACACATTTATAAGCAGCATTCTTTTCAGATGAATAGCAAATACCAGACATACACGCTACTATGCCGCATTCTATGACCACGACAGCTGTTGCTCATTTGCTATGACCGTTCTCTTCCTGCTGCACGAGGCAACCGCTACTGACCAGAATGGTAAATGGGATGTAAGTTATTTGCTATCTTTTTCTCTAAAGATTATTTTCATAAACTACACTGTATATTGACAATGAAGATAATAACTCAAAAGAAGTTTTTATGCAAAGAGTAATGGCAACAAGATGGTGGAATAGTAAGTCTTAGACTTATTTTTCTCACAGAAGCAGTGACTTAACAATACACAGATCAAAATAGCTTTAGGAGAAATTCAGATCCCTGTCAAGAGGTTGTAGTACCCCAGCTGAGCACAAAACTGACCGTGAATAGTCACATTTAAAGAGGTAAGGAGAATAGTTTCACTTTACTTACATTAGTTCAGTCCCTACCCCAAACTGGCTCAACTCATTGCTAAGAGAAATCACCACTGACTGTGACTTTTCCTTTAAGGGAAAAGCTATGGAGAGTGACTCCAGTCTCCTAGGGCTGCCTAAAAAAATGATTTTTGTGTAGCCTCACCTAGAGTGCTGACAGAATGGACATAGCTTGGATGCCTGGCCAGCTAAGAACAAAGGAAAGCAGAGGGCAGCTTGCTGCAGCTGGCACAGCTGTGTGAGACTGGGAGAAGGCACAGACCCTGAGGCTGATCTCTCTCTCTCAAATTGGAGGAAAAGAAATAGAGCTTCCAATATCCAAGCCTGTGGTAAAACAGTCAGAAACCAGAGAGTGCAAGTGATTACAGGTTCTTGGAAAAAACTATGTCGGATTAGTAATAAAAATGCACAAGTCCATAGAAGAGGTTTGAGAAGCCCCCAGAAACTCCAGCTGGGCTGATTGGTGAAGGTCATTCCCTCATGAAGCCATTCTGTAAAGACTAGGAGAGTTGTGTCTTCAAATACACAGTTATTGATGTAAATCTACAAGGAATACAAAGAGTTAGGGCAACAACATGACTCATTAAAATACTCAAAATAAATCTCCAGTGATCAACCCCAAAACAATGGAGATCTACAGATTATATTTTAAAAATTCAAGAGATCGCAGATGGACAACTAAAATTCAGGAAAACAATTCATGAACAGAATGAGAAGATCAACAGAAGAAATAGAGACTGTTAAAAAAAAGACCTAAACAGAAATTCTAGATCTGAAGAATACAATAACTGAACTGAAAAATTCACTACAGGAGTTCAATACCAGACATAATCAAGCAGAAGAAAGAATGAGAGAATACAAAGACAAGTCATTTGTTATCCACTCAGAGGAGGAAAAAAAAAAAAAAAGATGAAAATGAATGAAGAAATCCTAAGGGTTTCATGGGACTAAGAACATCTTAAATAAAGAGCAACAATAAAACTCTCTGGTAAAGGCAAATATATAGACAAATACAGACTATCATAATACTGTAATGGTGGTTTTAATTGTACTATAAATGTTAAAACACAAAAGCATTAAAAATAGTTATAATGACAAAAATGTTAATCAATATACAATATAAAATATATAAATTTGGTATTAATAATATAAAACATGTGTAAGGAAGAGAAATAAAAATGTAGAATTTTGTATTTGATTGAAGTTAAGTTGTAGTTAGCTTAAAATAGGCTTTATAACTCTAAGAGGTTTTATGTAAGCCTCATGGTAAACACATACACACACAGAGTTGTTAAAACTAATAAACAAATTCAGCAAAGTTACAGGGTGCTAAAAATTGAAATACAAAAGTCAGTCGTGTCTCTATAGACTAACAATAAACTATCCAACAAGGAATTAACAAAACAGTCCCATTTACAATAGCATAATATAAATATAATACTTTGAATAAACTGAATATAATATAAAATAAAATAATATACTATAATATAAAATGAATATAATATAATACTTCGAAATAAACAACCTAGGAGTTGAAAGATGTACAATGAAAACTACAAGAAATTAAAGGAGACATAAATAGATGGAAAGACACCCTAATACTAAAATTAATATGGAACCACAAAGGGCCCTTAATGGCGAAAACAACTTTGAGAAAGAAGAACAAAGATGGAACTTCCTGACATTACCTGATTTTCAAAAATATTACAAATCTACAGCAATCAAAACAGTATGGCACCAGCATAGATCCAGACATAGACCAGTGGAGCAAAATAGAAAGCCAACAAATAAACCCACACTTAAATGCCAAATGATAGTCAACAAGTATGTCAAGTGTGCATGATGAGGAAACAATAGGCTCTTCAGCAAATGGTTATGGGAAAATTGGATAGGCATAAGCAAAAAAAAATAGAATTGGTTCTTTACCTTACAACATACACAAAATCAAGTCAAAATGGATTAAAGACTTATGTGTAAGATGTAAAACTCTAACACTTCTAGAAGAAAACATAAGTGAAAATCTTGATAATATTTGTCTTGGCAATAATTTCTTGGATATGACACCATAAGCATGGATAGCAAAAGAAAAAAATAGACAAATGAGACTACATTAAACTAAAAATTTCTGCATAACAAAGGAAATAACCAACAAAATGAAAAGGCAACCTATAATATGGGGAAAATATTTTCAAACCATATATCTGACAAAGGGTTAATATATGAAATACTCAAGGAATTCCTACAACTCAATAGTAAAAAAAATAAAATAAAATAACTTAATTACAAAGTGAGCAAAAAATTTGAAAAGACATTTCTCTAAGAAGCTTACACATAGCCAATAGGTATATAAAAATATTTCAACATCACATTAGAAAAATGAAAATAAAAACCACAATGAAGAATTACCTCACACCTACTAGAGTGGCTATTTATTACTATTATTATTTTTAAAAGTGATAAGTGTTGGTAAGGATGTGGAGATATTGGATCCCTTGTACAATGTTGTTGAGAATACAAAATGGGTGTAACTGTTATGGAAAACAGTATGGAAGTTCCTCAAAAAATTGAAAATTAAAATACCATTTGACCCAGCAATATCATTTCTGGATATATACCCAAAACCTCTGAATCAGAATCTCAAAAAGGTATCAATATCCTGAACTGATGTTCAGAAAGGTAAGTAACACATGCAAGGTCACACAGCATTTAAATATTGGAACAAGTGATTTGAGACTCATAACCAGTAAATCAGAAAACAAGTCTTCCTATAACCTGAGAATTCCCAGGAGATGAAGAAAGCCATGTTTACTCACTAAGACTTGAAAATCCAACTCAAATCTGATTTCCTTGTCTGTAGCCTTGTCTACACGGTTCAGTTTTTCACTCTGCTTTCAACATTTCTCATTTTAATAAACATTTAATTACTATTTTAATAACTATTATGGAGCACCTTAAGTCACAATCTAGTGAAGAGATAAGATTCACATTCTAATAATTATAATACAGGGAAATGCCATAAATTCATTCAGCTACGATAAAAAATTCTAAAAGAATTCAGAAGCAGGAAAGGTCATTCAACTTGTCTGATCAGAAATAGCTTTATATGTGAAATGATATTGAAGTTGAGCTCAGATGTTGTCTAAGGCAGGAAAGAAAGAGGGATTATGAAACAATGGAGTGTGCTTAGTTTTACTAGAATACTTAGATTCGTACTGGGGAGACTGGGGAGTTGTGGGAAATAAAAGTATATAAACAGGTTAAGGATAGACTGGACACAGTTTTGAATTCCAGGCTTTGATTTTAGATTTTGTAGTTGTATTTGATATTGTGCTGAGCAGTTCAGACTCACCAATAGGAATGAGAATTAAGTTTCCATCTGCTGGAGGTGCTGGTGGTGGACAGCACTCATCCATCAAGCTCCTTCCCAGGGGCAGTTCAGTGACTGATGGATTTGGCTGTAAAGATTTGGACACTTTACCACAATTCAGGATAAAGCTGATGAGTTAACTCAGCTGCTGTGAATGCATCACAACATAACTTACTCTGCCCAGTCTTGCTGACTTCCCTTCTCCTGCAGGTGTTTATTTGGGAGCACTCCCTAATAAACGTAATGCATGCTAATCCACATCTCAGAGTCAGCTTTCTTGGGGACCTGATTTTCAACAGCTGCAGTCAATTGAAACCCAGGGGATTATAGAATGTTTGACGCCCAAAAAATACATTAGAGAGTATAGTATAATACAATTGTTCATCTTCCAAGATGGCTAATTGAGTACAAGCTTTTGATCTGCTCTTTTCCGAAGCACCAATAAAACTATATTAAGTAAAGAATCTTATAACAGCAAAAAAGAATGAGAGAAAAACCTTCAGTGAAAAAAAGACATTTGTACCAACTGCTGCAAACCACAAAGTATGTGAGAACCAGTACTGATGAAAAGAAAAGCAATAAAGAGAGGTATTAAAAATAAAACAGAAAGGAACTACAGTAGGAGAGAAGGAAAAGGGATGCTAAAACAGGAGGCGTGAGTGAAATTCTTCCTCAAATTCAATGCATATTTTAAAAGTAAAATGATAAAAATATTAAAATAATAATTTCACTGATTGAGAGGAGGAAAAGAGATGAAGTTGAATATCTGTGAACTAAATCACCATCCTTCTTAGAAGAGCATTAAGAGATAAGATGTTAAGTTGATAAATTAGAAAAGATTATTTAAGCAATTTAAGTAAAGTATGTAATTTCCACATAAGGAGGTATATCCAAATAAATACAGCTAAGTTTGAGAAGTTGAGCTGGGAACAGGATATGGAAAAAATAGTGATCTCTCTTTTATCATAAGCACCTCTGTAATATTTTAATTTTTACATGCATATTCTTTATTTTTAATATATACATACAAAATACACATTTATTCATAGACACACATGCACACATCAAAATACACTTAATGTAAACATTTTCCTATGATATTGCATAATTTTGAAATGTGGTGATGAACATCTACAAGCATATACTTTTCTATATAGACTCCTAACAGTGGTATTATAGAACCTAAAGGAAAAATACATGTAAGAATATGTATAAAGAGCTCTTAGAGCTCTTTATGGAGATAATAGATGAGGATATAGCTGTAGGTTATTGGTAGTGTTCCAGTACTCAGGCTGGGTGGTAGATTTATGTCTCCTTAAAAAGTAAACAAGAAAGCAAAGAAAAAAACTTTTATTGCTGGAATGGAGGTAGGGAAAGAGAAAGAGTTCTCTCAGTTTCCCTAGAACTTTCACTTCCATAGCCCTGAAAATAGTTTTAGTAAACATAACAAGCTTTACTTAAAAATCTTTAGTGTTCCCTTTTTTCTTGTCACAAGACATTGCTGTTTGAATTTTATTAACATTAAATTATTTAGCTTCTTCTACATGTTCTACATAATCTAGAATTAGGAAAGAAAACTAAAAGCAGTGAACTGGGGACTAAACTACTTCTAGACATTTGTGACAACTTCTCAGAATACTTTGCTAGTGTATTAACTCTCTAGTAGCACTTCTTTTCTTTTCTTTTCTTTTTTTCTTTTCTTTTCTTCACTTTTCTTTTTTCTTTTTCGTTCTTTTTTCTTCCTTCTTTACTCTTTTTCTTCTTATTTTCTGTCCTAAACCCTTTTTTCCATCTCCTTCTTGTGTTCTGACTTTCTTTTTTACAGTTTTGCTTTTGCCTTTTATCCTTGTGTATCAGTTCTACTTTCAGGTGCAAGTAACAGATATGTGGATCAAATGTGCTTATTCTCCCACATAACTACAAGTCTAGAGCCTTATATTATTATTTTGTGTCTGCATTCCAATGATAATATTTAAAACAAGGGGCTTATTATTGCAATAGCGACAATTTATCCAATAAAGAAAAGAGTGGGGAAAAGATGCAAATTGATGAAACATTACAATATCACTGAAAGTTCAGCCAACTAATTATGATGGCAATGGGAATGGAGAGTATCATTAACAATTTTCAAGACCGAGTGACTGAGACAACAGGAGCAGGACAAGAAGAAATAGTGTTCAGTAAGAACAGCAAGTTTGAAGGATTAGGGTAAACATTTTTTGGTTTACATGTATGTAGAACAGATGCTAAAATATGATCAGCAGATCACTGGAAATGTAAGAAAAAAGTATGAGAAAGAGTTAAATTGTAGATTTTGTAATGTTACTTTAAAGAGAAAACATCTTAAAATATTAATTATTGTACTTTCTTTACACCCTGTCCCTTCTCTTTTCATTTGAAGGGAATGAAGTAACTTAAAAATGCCTAGAGTTGTTGTAGCACAAGTGCAGAGGAAAAGGCACAACTACTACTATACAGAAAAATCGTGACCAGGCTCCTGATGTCCAGACAGTACAGAGAGGATGTAAATATCAAATTGATCCCACAGAAAACTTTAGAAAGCATATGGAGAAGAATAGAAAGCAACATCAGTGGTCCATGTAAGAGTAAAAGATAGTCTTATGGGATGTAAATGGGGTAGAGAAGACAGTGGGCCATGGCCAAAATGGAAGCCCATGTCAAAACAGAAGGATATAACCTGGGGGATTTGGATGAGGTCATCAAAAGACAAGAGCAAATTATGTAGGCTGTCAAGTAGAGGACAAGACAACAGCTGAAAATATTAACTCATCATGATGTCAAGCGAGCAGCTTACTTCCCCTGAACAGAGGCCAGTTTGGTGTTACCTTCCTACAGAAAAATTCTTTCTAACAGTCATTGCCTATATAACACCAGAGACTCAACAGATGGATGCCCTCCCATGCTATGCACTTTTGAGTCTTCATCAAAACTACCTTGTGAGTAGATAACTCTTTGCCACAGCCAAGGACTTTGTAAGCATCACCAAAGCACAGAGTGTCCTTGACTTCTAAAGGGACTGCGGTAGAATGAGCTTTGGAAGGTAGTGGGGCTGGGCATGGGAAAAGCACACTCATTACACTACACAATTTAGTGGTTACTCTTACACTGAAATACCATCACTTGATTTTCAAATATCTATAAGTGATGTCTTTCCCAAATTTAGTAAAGTCTTGGTGGAAAAGAATAATTTTTATGTAACAACCTCCTACACTCACATAGAATGAGATCTTTAATGGACACTCATTAATAGTAGTTGACTTAAAATTGTAGGTGGTAAAAATGGAGGATGCTGGTCAAAGAGTACAAGCTTTCAGTTTTAAGATGAATAAGTTCGGGGGATCTAATGTACAGCATAGTGACTATAGTTAATAATTCTGTACTGTATACTTGAAATTTGCAGACAGTTGATCTTACATGTACACACCACACAGAAAAAAAATACTATGTGAGGTGATGGATGTATTAACTAACTTAATTATTAATTATGGTAATTATTTCACAATATATATTATATCAAATCATCCCATTGTACATGTTAAACAATTATATCTCAATAAACCTGAAAAAAACCTTGTGGATTAGAAATGTTCCATTATGTTATTTGATAATTAAAAATGAATTAGATACAGTTATACCCTATTCTGAAAAATACTGATTTAAAATGTAAGTATAAATACAAGAAAAAAATATTAGTATGAAAAGGACTCTTTTCTAACTGTCACAGTTACTTTTCTTAGTAGTTCTCTCTATGAGAACAGGGAATTCTCTTCAAACATAAAATATATCCAGAGAAAGTGAGAACATATAAACCAGCCTGAGTCAGTCTCTGAAATATTTCAAAACCTATGCTCATCTCTTTTTTTCTTTCTTCTTCCCCTTTAGGTATTTATTTCCTTGCTACATCATTTCTTAGTCTTCCTTTGACTGATATTTAAAATCCTGGGTAAAGATGAATGAATTTCAAACCTAAATATCTTTAAAACAATCTTTGCTAACAAAACATGATTAAGGTTTCTTTAACCTCTGACTTCCTAATGCTGCTGGGACATTTATTTTCTCATTTTGTGTCCATCTGACAAAAGGTCTGTGAAATCATTTGATAATAACTTTAGATACCATTCACTAGTGACCCCATGTGCCTGTTATGAGGCCTTGTCCAGCAAATTCACATTATGTATTTATAGATAATTTATATATATATATATATATATATATATATATATATACACACACACAAAATTATATATATATGTACACACACAGTTTGCTTATGTAAATAAAAACTACCTCTGGTTGGTTTCTTAGCTCCTAATAGAATGGCTTAATTCTGACATCTTTCTATATGTTCATAAACAAGTAGACACGGGTATAACTTTTGCCCTGATCTATACCCTTAATGCATAGGTATCATATATATACTATAAACTATAGGTAGAAGCTATGTCTTTCTTAAAGTGACACACCTGCTTATTTTCTCATTTACTCTAAGAAGATTGTCAAGTACAAATTTGGTATCATCACTAGAATAATTCATCCATTTATTCAAAAGTCTGTGCTCTACTCTGTGCCAGACATTAAAGTGAGCACAGGAATGGAAATTTAAGGTACAGCTCCTGTGCTCATCAAAGGATGTGTGATCTGGTGTGTCTGGTACCCACATAAGCAACCTGACATGCTCTTTTGTCAGGGATTAGTAAGGATCAGAAAGGAAAAAGCTGAAGCTTTTACTGGCATAATTTTAGGGGCTATTTCTGCACCTTCTCATATTGAGCCATTTAGTAACCCCTGTTATGTAGTGTTAGCTGATGGGAGTGGATGGGCTATGCATGTGAATCTCCTTTGTCAGAATTGGTACCAGTTTAAAAAAGAAACATTTAAGAACATTTTGCTTGACATTTTCATCTTAGATTAATGGCTAACATATATGTTTACTCTTTTTTAGTTTAGGAAGTGTTGGTCTCAGGAACCTCCTTATTGTATTCTTAAGAGAAGAAAGAGCAAGTATCAATGCATTTTGCCCCCCAATTGAGACCTACCTGCTTTATATTCAACCTCTTTGGACACCCCAAATAGCCCTCTGAGGTTAATATCTTATACTAATATCTTGTTATAGTGTTTAGATCATGGGGTCTAAATTTAGTATGAGTTAAATTTCGGCCTCTGTCCCTCACTAAATTTGTGAATTTTAGGTTTGTTTCTTCTTCTGTAAAATGTGATGGATAATAATAGTGCTGACTATAATGTAGGGTTTTCAGTAATGAGACAATTTATTTAACGCCCTAGTCCATAGCCTAAAATATATAAGCACTCAAAAATGTCAGCTTTGGCACAATTATTATTTTAAAATAAAAATAAAGTTTGGAGGAATGAAGATATTTATGAAGTTTCAAAACTTGTATTACAGTCCGGTTGGATTTCAATGAATTTACTTCCAAAGCTTTCATCCTTTATTGCTTAGCTCAGAGAATCTCTCATCTTTTTCTTTAATCTGATTTTGTACTCTGAAATTATGATTTACTGTTTAAAGATTGTTGTAAATAAAAGAATAATAGCCAACAGGACATAATACAGCTCTATAGTCCAGAGTAGAATCAATCAATATTTGTAATCTTAACTTTTTGGATTAAAAGATGAAATGTATCCTATACACATGAAAAGTATTTGGAGTTTTCTATGTGTTGGATTTTAAAGTCCTGAGGATGGGGCTAATGTATTACCGAGGCCAACACGAGCCATGATATATATTAGACACTCAACAAATATTGCAAAATAAATTTGGACTCAAGATAATACATTAATTTTGGCAATATAATAATTCATATGTATTGCTAGACCATCAGATTGATGATAGACATTAGCAAGGTCATTATCACAGCCATAATTTACTAATTATCTTCTCTGTAATATTATAACATCATCAAGTTTGAAGTATTCTCAGATAAATTATTTTAGCTCTAAAATTACTGAGGGGAAAGATTTTCAGGAGAATGGCTGATGTGGATAGCTATCCAAATAATTAATGAGTAGCTTTTTTCCCCATGTACTTGGGTAGTCGTGTATTTCAGGAAAAAATGATATATGTTAGGAAGCAAATAGGTAATCCTTTGCCCAGGTAGTAGTGATTAGCATGAAGTGGAAAATAATGTCACTCCTTTGTAACTAGCATTGTGACATAAAATTGAGGATTAATGCCTGTCCCTTTTTTTCCTCAAAAATAGCCTCTCTTCGACTATTATTTGATACGAGGAGCATCAAATGATTCATACAGACTGATCCTTTTTATCATTTGCAGTGATTTTTTAGCTAATTAAACTTGTGATTACTTTAAGAATATTAGCAATAATATTTGATTTATAGTAAGAATTGCTTCCTTATCTTGACAGGATTTTAATGATCACGTGTGGTATTTGAGATGGATTATACTGTTTCTGCTTAAACGACATTCTAGTTCATTTCTGATGTGCAGACAAGAAAATACCTTATTGTAGCATAACTGAATATGCAGTTTTATTGACAGGTAATGACAGACCTAAAATACTTGGGGAAGATAAAGAGGAAAATGAGTCAAGAGAATGATCTTCTAAGAATATACGACACACTCAGTGACACAAGCCTGAACTGTAGGCGTGAGTCTTGAAACTTCTGCCTCCCTTATGCTCGGCAATTAAATTTTCAGAGTACTTTGAATTTTGTCTTCAAAATTCTCTCCAATGCATCTGTCTCTATATTATCAAACTAGAACTGGCTAAAATGTCTTTTGGATGAAAAACTCCATATCCACTCTTGTCTCCTTCCAATATCTTTAACGAATCCAATGCGATATTTTAAAATGGAAATATAAATAGTTCACATCAGGCTTTTTGCTCAAAAGCATTCACCAACTTCCTATTGCTCTTAGGTAAATGTTTAAAATGTTTGCCATGGTCTATGAGGTCTTCAATAATATGACCCCAACTCTCCTTATAGTTCTCACCCATGCCATCCTCCTTCACCTCTCTTATCTCTCGTTTAAAAATTTCCTTCAGGGCTTCCCTGGTGGCGCAGTGGTTGAGAGTCCGCCTGCCGATGCAGGGGACACAGGTTCGTGCCCCTGTCCGGGAGGATCCCACATGCCTCGGAGCGGTTGGGTCAGTGAGCCATGGCCGCTGAGCCTGCGCGTCCGGAGCCTGTGCTCCGCAACGGCAGAGGTCACAACAGTGAGAGGCCTGCGAACCGCAAAAAAAAAAAAAAATTTCCTTCAAACAAACATGATCTCTGTCATTACAAAACATTTGCACATACTCTTTCATTTGCCTCAAATACTCTTCTCTCTGCCACAACACGTTGGGCTACATAGAATGATACATAGTTCTCAGCTCATTTATTGTTTTCTGCATGAAGATTTCTTGAATTCTAGTATTACTCCATTGCATAACTTATACCACTTAGTATTTTCATTTAATTGTATTTAAAAAATTGTTTACCTATAGGTGTGTTTGTGCAATTGCTTAATTAGTACCACTCACTGCTCCACTGGACTTTTGACTCCATGAAAGAAGGCACCATGCTTATTTTTCTCACTTTGTATTTTTAGTGCTTTGTATTGTACCAATCATATAATAGCTCTCAGTATACATTTTTTTAATAGTATGATTGAATGGATGGTTGAATAAATGGATGAATGAACTAATGTAGTAGAATGAAATATCATTTGCAAATTGTCAATCTACCCTTTGTTATAAGACTGGCTATGGCTAAGGAAATATAGTCCCTGAATATGGATACATATAGAGTAGACTTGAACCCAACCCACAGCTTAGAGTCAATGAGCTGATCTGAGTTGAGCTCAGCAGATCCTGAGTTGACCCACATGTTTATGAGTGAGAAATAAATTCTTTGCATAAACCAGTTGGTGTTCAGGTTGTTTTCAATAGCAGCTGATTGATAAATTCCTAATATATAAATATATTAGATTATAATTTATAATGGGTAACAAAGCCATGTATTAAAATTAAGAATATATAATATTTTAATCTAATGTAATTGTGTATATGATATAAATTTTATATATAATTATACTGTATACAATAACTATATCTTATCATATATAATATATATCTAAATTACTTCTTGCTCTCTAAATAAGAAAAATATTCTGATACTCATTGAAAACTTAATTAAAGCTTATAAAGAAGAAAATGTGTTGAATTCTTTTGCACTTATTGAGAAGATTGTTTTCCTTATTTTAACTCTATACTTTTTCAAGTTACAACCATATTAAAGTTAGTATTGCCATATTCTTTGTAGCTAAATATATGCACTGGAAGAAGTTGAATCTTGTAGATTCCTTTAAGTTCTTGGTTTCATCTTCTAAAACATATACCTTTGTTTGGCAGAGAAATGTCTTTGAAACAGAAAACTAAAGCCAGATTTTATTCTCGCTAGTTCCCTTCCAAGAACTGAAGAGTAATTGGAACAATAAGCTTATGTTCTGTAGAACTCACTGTACTGCTTTAGCAAATTGCTGTTACTTTTCTGAAGAAGGCAGACTGTATAGTGATAACCCACAGGGCATGTTTTTCTGATGAATGGCAAGTGTGGGATGCTTCAGTCACTAAAAACTCCAGGAAGAATCTATTCTTAGAAACACATGCTAATGCTCCCAGGCAGTGCTACATAATAGTAAAAAATGAATAGGAATTACCATTTTTGTATATAGAACATACATTTCAAGTTTTCCATAAAGGTATATTTTAGATTCACTGGTTTCTAAATGCTTTGTCATATCAACATCTAGTTTATTCGTCTCTTTTCAGAGTTCTTTGAACTGCGAGAAACATTAAAGATCATCTAATCAAGTTTTATAAAATTTCTGGGGACTTTAAAATATACTGATGCCTGAACCCACCCCAGACAAATTCTGGTCATTGGTCTTGGGCATAAATATTTTTTTTTAATCTCCTAGGTTTATTTTAACATACATTCAAGTTTAAGAACCTTGATTCTAGTTTAATTCCTTTATTTAATGAAGGTGGGAACTGAGGCCCAGAGAAGTAGAATGATTTACCCAAGGTGACCAAGGAAATCAGTATAATTATTAGTGAAACCCACCCAGTTCCACAGCATAATATTTCTTCTAATAGAGTAAGAAATGCCTCCTCTTAATTGGCATTATTTTATCTACAACTTTATTCATACATATTAGCAAGTATCACCTTGAAGTTTGAATTCAAGCTCACAGTACTGCTAACGATATGCTTTCTTATTTTACCTTTTACATAGATATCTGTAATTTGAGCTAGTAAATATCATCTCAGAAATACTAAGTTCAAAATAAAAATACTTTCATATCTAAGGTAATATAATGATGTCATATATATTCATTTTTCCACTAGATATAAACGAGGATTTGATTATTATACCTATTGATCAATTGTGTACCCACCTAATAACAGAGAAAGTTGATAAGGAGGTCTGTTAACATTTCTTTTACATATGATGAAGTGTGTGAAGAGGACAAGTAAAAAGAGCAGAAAGCAAAAAGGGTGAAGAGGATTGTCTGCAAATGTGAAGTAACGGTCAAACTTGTGTGATTTTGAATGAAACGTATATATAGAAGTGTTTGTAGGAAATGAATCTAAGTAAATATTGAGAGGGAGTCTGGAAGGAACACATACTGTCTTTGTAAACGAACCTTTTATAGGCTAACAGAGCTGTAATTGGTGGTGAGTTAAAGTATTTTGAATAGATTTTGCCAAATTCTGCTCTTGATAGAGTTACAATATAAATAAATCAAAAAACTTAAAATAGGTCATTATCTGACCTACGGAAACATAAGAAAACAAAGAGGATTAAATACAAGAACGCACAATTACTTTATTATTTTCCAAATTTTTCTTTCTCTTTCAAAAGGAGAACATACTGCAATTCAATACAGTATCATTCAGTATATCATATTATCATGGAGCTTTGTGTTTTCCACAAGTCCTACTGATGCACATATTTGTCACTAGAAGGAGTAAAGACATTGACATCACAGGATAGTGAATATCTCTGCTAATATTAAAGTGCTCACTGGGGAAAAGCAGCCATTTGCATCATTGGACAAATTAATCATCTTATTAAAGATGATAGTGTTAATAACACCTTCCACAGCTAATGTTATCTAAGTCATATGACTGTAAGACTCAGAAGTGTCCAAAAGATCTCTTCCATTTTTGCTATGTTTCTAAATGTAACTCTGGGAGGGCTGAGGCTGCCTAATGCCCGTTTCACTGTAACAAAGTCATTTTTAATGAAAAAAAGTTAATTAGGCCCAAATGTATCTCTTTTGGTGTAACTGGTGCTATCACAATTTGAATAGTCTCAGACATGCTGGGCATATGGAGGAAAAACTAGAAGTGTATCTCACTAAGGATGTCAATCTAGCAGTTTTAATGAAAGAAATTCCACTGGGAGCTAAGGAAAAGAAATATGAAAGGCCTAGAAATTATTTAAGGGGAAAGAGGACAGGAAATTTGCAGAATGAGGATTAGAAAACTATAAACTAGAAATAGAATGTATGATAAAAATGATTGTGGAAGGCAATTGAATATAAATGTTAAACACAGTTTCCAAAGTGTCACTAAGAGCAATTGTTGTTAAAGTACTAATTAAACACACAACACACACACACACACACACACACACACACACACATACACACACAGTGTTGAAACGGAAACACTTTGACAGTCTCGGTTAATCCGCACGTCAGCACAACCGGGATTTGGTTCAACCAAGGTTTTTTGGTTCACTTATTACTAACATATGTTAATAAGATTGCCTTTTCTGTTTCTTCTAAACATTAGTCATTTTATTTTTCAGTTGAAACATTTTTACATCGACCTATCAGTTGTTTGCCATGAGAATATGATTATTCATTAACAGAGAATAAACAGAGAGAATGAAGATGGATTTTTATATAGTAATAGATGTGGAAATACGAGTGAGTTTATTACTGTAGATTGAATCATATAAAATTGTTCTTTTTATGTCAAAAATTTTCAATTATCAGCAATTCTATGTAATTCAGCACGCGAGGAGGGTTAACTGTACTTGAGAATGATAGAAATACACCAAGAAGTATCTAAATCATGAGATTTAATTCAGTAAGAAAGAGACAGAAGTATAAGCCTTGCCAAAAATAATTTCATAATAAGCTTTCTTTCAAAGAAGTCCTAAGAAGCCTTTCTTACCATCCCAACTCTGTTGACTATAACTTATCAAATCCCAAGTATTCTTCAGATTTTTTTGAATCAGCACTTGGTGCACTGCCTTCTTCCTCCTCTGCTTGTGGTCCTCTATAGTCATTTTAAAGTAATTCTTTCAGCAGCCCGCTCTCATGATCTGTCTGCCTTCAAGCATTGAGGCACATTCACTCATATTATTTCTCTGAGAAACTTCACCTATGAATTCGTGTACTCTGGTGTTTCTCATATCCAAAGCAAAAGAGCTATTTAGAAGTCTACTTTTAAAACAGAGTAGAAATTTAGAAAAATCAAAGGCACTCAATTGCAAAATGTTTTCTTAAAAATGTGAACTTAGAGATTTGAAATAAAATTTTAAGAAACATTAACCACCTGGTTCATTTTACAGCCCCCTTTAGACTTGACATGGAAGATGAAGGTAAGGGCCATGATGAAATATGGAGGGTAGACTGGACAAAATAAATCAACTGATTATTCATTTTTTTTTAACATTTGAAGAAGAGGATGAATATATATGTGAAGATCACTATTTGGAACAAGAAAGGAGTCAAATTTCTAAAAGAGTCAATTAAACAAGAAATGTCTAGGTATTTCCTTTATGTTTTCATTATTAGCAAATGAAAATAAAATTATAAAATGCAGAAAATACAAAGTATATGAAATAGCATTTTCCTAGAATTCTTAATGTAGGAGGGATTACAATATTCTCTAACTTATATAAGTGATAGTTTTACCTTCAATATCTATCGTTAAGTAAATAATGACTCACAAAATCTTAATGAGGATGTAATATCCAATTAGATAGTGTTACTCTGAAAGGCACCAATAGTGTATCTATTAGTTTTTACTTAACTCTATCATTGTAAATATTTTAAAACCATTCCACGTTATGATTGCGTGGAAATAAAAGAAAAAAGTATTACCTTATATGAGATGTTTAAATAACTTCAAATTTGATTTAGAATTGGGGAAAATAGTGAGATATAATATTAGATTACAGGATTGCCCTTCTAAATCAGAATTGCTCTGCCTGTGTTGGTTTAAGATGGTAAATTTTAACATGTCACTTAACCTCTCAGTTATTGGTTTTCTCATATGTAAAGTGAATAGGTCAAAAAGCCCAGACTCCCTTACAGCTCATAAATGTTAACTATTATTCTAAGCTATTCGGGCATACCTTCTTTTATTGTTCTTTACTTTACTGTTCTTCACAGAGATTATGCTTTTTACAAATTGAAGGTCTGTGGCAACCCTGCATCGGGCAAGTCTATCAGCACCATTTTACCAACTGTCTTTGCACACTTCACGTCTCTGTGTTACATTTTGGTGATTCTCACATTTCAAACTTTTTCATTATTATTTAATTTGTTATGGTGATCTGTGATCAGTGATCTCTGATGTTACTGTTGCAGAAAGATTACAACTCACTGAAGGCTCAGATCATGGTTAGCATTTTTTAAGCAATAAAGTATTTTTTAATTAAGGGCATATACGTGTTTTTATAGATATAATGCCATTGCACATGTAATAAACTACAGTATAGTTTAAACATAACTCTTGTATGCACAGGGGCACCAAAAAATTCAGGTGACTCACTTTATTGCAATATTCACTTTATTGCAGTGGTCTGGAACCAAACATGGAATATCTTTGAGGTGGGCCTGTAGAAGTAAGCTGTTTTAAATTATTCACTTTTGTTCTTTTGATCAAGTATATATTTAAAAACTTTTTATTGATATAAACTTGTAAAGAAATTCTAATATTAAATAAGGAACTTTATGATTTTCCATTGACCATTCTCAAGAGAGTAACAAGTTGGGTTTCCTTCTCAGGAAGGAAAATAATCAGTGTAAATTTATCTTGAAAGTTACTGCCTATAGATGCGTGATTATTTGTTGCTCTGCAAAATAGCGGGCTGATATTTATGGTTCCTAAATCAATCCAGTGTTAGAAAATATAATGTTCTTTGTAATCCAAGTAAAGAACTGCAGTTAATTCTCAAATGTATATTAAGTCTGCTTTTATATACTTCATCTGTTATTTATTTTCTATTTACAACAAGAAACAGAGTATAGTGGTCAAATATTTGGTGAAGATTTTATAGCCTATTTTAATTCATGTGAATTCATGCATTCATAACATTTTAATTGAAAAACCCTTATGTGTAAGACTCTGTGCTTGGCACTTTGATGATATGACACACATCCTGTCCTTATGTGATAAAAAGAGACACAAGAAATATACAGTCATCTCTCCATTTGGAGGTCAAGAGGATTGATTCCAGGACCTCCTCTGGATACTAAAGTCCGTGGATGCTCAAGTCCCATTGTTGGCCCTCCTGGGGTTCTGAATGTGCAGAATCAACCTGCACAGACCCTTCACAAAGCACAGGATCCTCCTTGGGTTGAATCCCCAAGGTGGAACAGCAGATACCGATGGCCCACTATGACTTCATTAGAGTTATCACAAGGGACTATTAAAAATATAAAGGAGGAAAGAGAATGTTGTGGGCAAAAGTAACAGGATCAGACTTTAGAAAGATTCCTGAACTTGGTCTTTAAGGACAGACGTACATGAACGAGGGATAATGGGAAAGGAGTGCACGTAAATGTAGTACATATCCTAACAAATAAGCATTCAGAGACAAAACCCTAAGGCAGAAGGCACTGTAATGTAGATAACAGTACAGACTTGACTCAGGTGGCCTGGATTCAAATCTTCAGTCTGATCATAATCATGGCAGTGAGCAGGTTTTTAAACTTTGTATTTTTCCTTTGCACAGTGGTGATAATAATAGTGCTTACCTTGTGGAGCTATTGTTATGACATTTAAATTAAATCATATAATAAAAGAAAGGTAATTGAAATAGTATCTGGCAGGTAGTTAATTACTCTTAATTATCATAGTCATTTCATGGCGCAGCTTAGAAGAGATTTGTTTGTGAAAATGTTTAACTAGGCTAAAGGGCTTTATACTTCATTAAAAGTTCCTAGAAAAGGAAATTTGGAATTACAAATAAATGCATTAAATGGGATAAATTGTTTGTTAACCTAGATAAGGAGGTAAACTGAGGCAAGCTCAAACGACCAGAAATTGAGTTTATTCAGGAATAACAGAGGAATTGCAATTTACAAAGCACACACTGTAGCCCGCTACACTCCAGTCTGTTGAGGGTTTGGGGCAGTCTGGATTTATGGGCAAGGAGGGAAGGATGGGGAAGTTCAGCCAAAGTCCAAGCAGTAAATTCATTGGCTTGAAGAGGGAGAGGGATTTTTGGGCAGATGTTCTTTGGTCAGGAGATGAATCTCAATCTTCTGTAAATCAGACATTTACAGGAAATCAGTCTCTCAGCTCTTAAGTTCCATTCTTATGAAGGTACATGTGTGAGATTTTCCATTTCATATCCTATGGCTCCATTTTACATGGAAATCCTTTCCCAAGTTGAAAACCTCAGACTTCTAAAGCCTAGATTTAGATGTACAAACAAAGGTGACGTAATCTTGGAGGAATAATGTGGGTGCTGATTCAATAGTTCTGTGTCTAGGCCTATTCATGAACATTTTTTTAGATGTTCTTCAGGTGATTCTTACTCACCAAGAGAATTGAAAACCACTGTGTGCTGTGAAGATGGAAGCCTCTCAAACAACCTAAACTCCCATTAATTCCATTCTGGGCTGACTGTTCCAGGAAAAATATCCTCTTCCTCAAATTATATAGTCAAGCATCAAAGGACAACAGGACAAATGGTTACTAAGGTTGCATTTGGAATTTTTGGAAAATCTACACTACTGATAATTATGCCAGAAAATGCTAAGCTCATTAAATTTCTGCTCCATCTAGAATCTTTTATGCGACTCTTTAGAATCTAATCTTATCATAGACTTTATTTCCCCAGGCATTCTTTATGACCATACTAAAGGTAATGAAAATTCTCCAAATATTCATAGGACTCACCCATCCACACCTCCCTTCTCAGAGGTTCTTACTATTTCCTCTGACGTCTTTATAATGTGATAAATACTTGGCTTACGTGATTACTTTTTTTCATCTACTCCCTCCTCCTGAGTATCCTGGAACTCTAAATGGAGGAAACTTGTGATAGACTGAATGTTTGTGTTCCTCTAAAAATTCATATGTTGAAATTCTAACCCTTAATGTAATGGTATGAGGAAGTGGGGTCTTTCTGAGGTGATTAGGTCATGAGGGTGGAGCCCTCCTGAATGAGATTAGTACCCTTAGAGAAAGAACCCCAGAGAGCTCTCTCATCCTCTTTAGTTCATGTTGAGGACTCAACCAGAATTGGCAGTCTGTGACCCAGGAGAGAGTTCCTACTAAAATCTGACCATGCTGGCACCCTAGTCTCAGACAGATATGGGAAAGTGATGGTTGATTGGAAGGAGGAGAATGCTGAATAAGATATTGAACTTAAGCATGAAGCATTCTAGGAATAGCATTGTTTTGGAGGGAGGTGTAGGATCCCAAGACTCAGGAGGTTCACAGGTCAGTAGAATTTAGTGATTTCACATGTACTTACAGCAGTATCATATTCTTACATAACTTGGGAAAAGGTCCAGGTAGTCAGAGCAAAGAACATACTTTGCTGGAATGTACATGTGGCTCTTGTAAGATGGTATATGGCTGGGCTTTATTGCTCTAAGTAAAAATTTAATAAGAATGAGAAATAAGAATGTTTATCCTTGGGGTTTAATGGTTTTAATTTAAATACAGTGTCATGAAAACCTTAAAAGCAATTATCTCTGTTCTATTGTTTGGCCCTATTTTCATCATTTAAGTCTAAAGTAATGAGGCCAAGGAGTCTCTTGTAGTTATACCAGGACCCTCATCCAACACAAGTCCCTCAACTCTATTAGGGTTTCTGATAACAGGAAGGTCAGGCTGACTTCAGGCAGTCTCTTCACACTGGCTAAACAGAAGTGTACCAACTTTAGATTTGAGGAGTGCGCCTAAAAAAGAGAAAATGGGATGAAAATGAAAAATTACAACAACATTCACAGTTAGAATGGAAGTGTCCAGAGCTAAAAAGAAAGAGAGTTACCCTATGTTTTTTCCATTCACCTCGTCATAGTGTATGTTGGTGTCATTTCTGAGTAATAAAGGATTATAAGGAAGGGAAAGACATTGAAAAAGAGAAGGACAAAGCAAAAACCTGAAGTGTTACATAATTTAAGCTGTAATTTGTTCCATTATCTGGTCTAGGGTTTTGTCATTGTTGCAAAAGCAGTCTTAGAATACTCTTTAAATTATATTTAAAATACTTGAAACTGTTCCCAGACATATTTTGGTCACCATCTGAGATTTTTAGTTGAAGAAATACAAGCATTTAGTTAGCACTCTAAGGCAGAGATCTTTTAAATGAAGCTATGAAAACATATGTAATATGTTATCCGGCAGTATTAGACATGGATTAAAAGTTATCAAGTAATACTTCAATCATATATGTCTAGATTAAAGCAAGCATTATCACTATAGAGAGTGAGATACACACACATATGCTTTTCTTTTCACTTTTAGAGCTCACATGGTGTTTAAACACCCTGCATTGTTAACTTTGGCATCTTCCTTAACATGCCTGCTAATTCCTGTGAATATTTACTTGTAGAGGTGTACCTCAAAGATCTTCCTGGGTTCATTTCCAGACCATTGCAACAAAGTGAATATTGAAATAAAGTGACACCAATGTTTTGGTTTCCCAGTGCATATCAAAGTTATGTTTATACTATACTCTAGCTTACTGAGTGAGAAATAATGTCATGTCTAAAAAACAATGCACATACCCTTAATTTAAAAAAGCTTTTTTGCTAAAAAATGGTAGCCATCATCTGAGCCTTCAGCATGTTATAGTCTTTCTGCAACAGAAACATCAGAGATCACTGATCACAGATCACCATGTTAAATATAATAATAGTGAAAAAGTTTAAAATATTGTGAGAATTACCAAAATATAAGACAAGGACATGAAGTGAGCAAATGTTGGAGAAATGGCTCCAGTAGACTTACTACATGCAGAGTTGCCATGAACTTTAAATTTGTAAAAAGCACACTATCTGTGAAGTACAATAAAACAAAGTATAGATCTTGTACAGGCCTGTTTAGACCTTATGTATTGATTAACTATAATTAATTTAAAAAATAAGAGTATTACTGTTTGCATCTCATGTATAATTTAGTGTCTGGCACATGGTGGGTACTTAGCACACGTATGTGCAAAATGTACAAATTATGTGATATTAGTTGAAGGATGCCTGGCAGAAACTTGTAAACCAAACACATATGTAACCAAAGTAAATTTTTTAAAATCACACTTTCTAATTTATGTTTTATAAAAAAGGTTATATATGTATGGCAAAAATAAAATGTTAAAAAATATATTAACTAAACTTTTCTAAATGCTGTGTATCTAATTTTAATTCTATAATTAAAAGAAGTTTAATTATATGTACCCTTATATAATATTAACAAAATGTTATTCAATAATTATTTCAAGTCAAAAAGTTTTTGTGGAGTTTGTATTATATGCGTGAGCTGAGAATGCAGGAATAAATAAACATAATTTCTGTGTTCAAGGCCTTTATAGGCCACAATGGCTATAGGCAGTATTCAAATTATTATAATATATCAAAGATAGATAGATAGAGATACAAATATACACATATAGATGTTTATATACTCATATAAATATATTTATTGGTTTATCAAGTCAGATATATCTTCCTTAGTTTCCTAATTTATAATCATACACAGCATAATAGAATTTAATGTTCCATGTTTGGTGTTTTCCTATTTAAACTATCAGCTCTTAGATTTAGTATATAGGAAATAACTACTTGTGTTTTGCTTCTAATTGACACATTTCATAACTGTTCACAAGGAGAAGCATTTTGGTTATAAAATAATATTAAATTCATTATCATCATCATTTGATATTTTCAAGCAATCTTTGCTTCAACATTGCTAAAATCATTTTTATAATTATACTTTATGGCAGAAATCTTCAACATTTTGAAAATTCCCTACTGCTTGAAAACAACTGAATCAACCCAGAAACATTTGTATTACTTCAGGGTCCTCTCAGCCTTAACGCTAGCCACCTAGTGGTTTATGATTTTTAAAAGGCACTTCATTCCATTTAGATACTCTGATCTGTTTTTTCTTCCCTTATTGACTGTTTAAAAATGTGTTTGTTTAGTGCCTTGGAACTGCTGTGTTGGTAGATAATTGTTAAAGAAAGCATTCTTAGAACATTAAGGTAATATTCTGACTTTATAGACATTAGATTACTATTTTCAAAAAAACATATTTTAATGACTTTTCCAGTAATATGAATGGTTCTGCAGCAAAATTTCAGCATCTCTTCACCAGTTTCCCTTTTAAATGTATAAACAAAATAAATTTTAAAACAAAACCTATGTCTCTGAAGTACTTTCTCCATCTTTCTGTTGATCTGGCTACACACAGATTGAATCTCAGTTTGGACAGTGCCATCTTCTATGTGACACACTCGTGACAGTATCATTTCCTTAAGAACCATTTTTCTCAGTATGTTCTCTTTCTCATAGGCTTTGCACCTCCTAAGGATGCTCCCAGTCTCCACTTCTCCATGTGTCAACAGTTCTTGAACATTTTGAATAAATTTTCATTTTACTGAGATTGTGTTGAAGTAAAGGTGGAGAGGGGACAGCCAATAAAGAGACAATTGTGATAATCCAGACAAGAGATGGCAATATATATATATATATATTTGTTTATTTTAAAACACTAGAAATTTATTCAACAAGACTTATTGACGACCTCTGTGCTAAGCATGGTTCTAGGTTTTGGGGATGCTCAAGTTAAATGCAAACAGAAAACACATAAAAGCAATTGGTATTTTCCGAGTGCTTGGTTTCCACTAGACATTTATATACAAAACATGAAATAAGTGAGTTATATAACATATTAGGTGGTGATGAGTGCTACAGGGGAAAAAAATGAGGAGGGACTTGCAACATTCAAAAGCGTGGTCAGGGAGAGTGACATAGGAAGCAGGTAAGAGTGGGGAGCTCGCTCCTACCTGGGGCTGAGGAACGGTGTTCCAGGCAAAGTGCAAGCACTCAGAGGTAAGAGCAAGATACACTTATTTGGAAAGAAAGTTGTCCAAAATGGCTAATGGACGCAGAATCGAGGTGGTGAGAGCTTAGTTCAGGGAATTGGGAGTGGAGAGTCAGATTATTTTGAGCTCTGTATCCTCTAATTCAAAGGATTTTACATTAAATCTGAGTGAAAAGTCACTGAAGGTTTGTGTAGGGACTTGAAAGGCTGGCACTGATGTGGTTAATAATACTGATATGTTAAAAAATTTACAAAAATTACAAAAACTTTGACAATGCTTTGGAAAGAATTGAAGAGTGACTCTGAAAGCCTTTGTAGCCACGTTATCTTATTAGTGGTATAAAAAAGGACTCAGACTTCCTGTTTAATGCTTTATGTAATAGCAAAATGCAAAATATCCTATTTCATCCAGGAAGAACTTGATTTTCCTCTCATGGTAGAAAGCAAAAGTATCTAGAAAACTATACGGCAATAAAGTAAAATGCAGTTCTTTCTCAGAAAATACTGCTTTAAAAGTAATTGAAAATACTGCTGCAACTGTAAAGGGAAGAGCATTAGAAGAAATTAGACTGTGTGGGAGGTTTGCTACACAGCAGATGAGAGAACGGATCTTTCTAAGGTGAATCAGCCTAAGGTATTTGCTGGATTCTCCTTCAATAATAAAACAAAATGAAGGGCTACTTTTTCTATGAGGCACTAAAAGAAAGATATATCAGAGGCATATATAAACTCAACAGTAGATGACTTCTTATAAAAACTGTATTTTAGGAGAAAATTGTATCCATAAAAACTCTGATGGAGTACCTACATGGCATGAATTTTTAAAAAGAAAGATAAATTAAATATCACATATGCTATAAGAACCTATTACTTTCCTACTTAGTGCTAGAGACTGTATATGTATTTTGAGTTAAAATAAACAGATGCAAATGGCTTTTTATTTAACAATAATCATGCTTTGGATAATCTCCTGTAAGCAGACATTATATCCGCTTTAACAAGGAACTTCTTTTATGTTAGCAGATGGAGTTTACTTATTAGACCATGCTTTACAAAAATTGTTAAAATAATAAATCTTTCCCCATGCCCTGAGGGTCAGTAATTCTCACTACATAGGACAAACTGAGGGATAGTATTACAGAACTAAGAACACCCAACAGAGCATCCTGCATTTCTCATTTTCTGAGATACAGCTGAAAACAGCTTAGTTTTTGTGCTAAAAAAGTAAAAGTATGTTTTAGACATGTAGTTAAAGATAACATGTGACTACTTTTGAAAGATTTTAAAGCCATTCCATATCCTGAAGTAAGAGGCTAAGAGGATCTAGTTCCTTTGCTAACATTCAAATATATTAATGTTAATATCCTCACACATGTAAATGGATATATGTTGGAGTAGTCATTTGAAATCTCTCTTTCAAAATAGTATAACATGAGCTCTCCCGCAGTCTTAGTTTTAAAAGTTCATCAAAAAACATAATTTTTTAAAACTATTGTAATTTGAGCTTGACTTGCTTGCTTCCTGTCTTCTTTTCCTCCTCCTCCCTTCTTTCTTTCTTTCCTTCTAGTTCTTTCCTTTGCTTATTCCCTATCTGCTTCTGTTCCGTTTTTTCTTCTATCACCAAGAATTAAAATAAAAAAAGAATTAAAAAATAAAATCTAAAAAGATCTAATAGAAATTCTTGCAGAGAGTGGTATGCTGAATGAATCTTTCTTCCAGCCCAGCAAAAGAAAATGACCACCACTGAAACCAGTTAATATGTTTACTTTAAATGTTAAATGGGACTTTGTAGATGTGATTACGGTAGGGATCATGAGATGGGACTGTTACCCTGGGTTATCGAAGTAGGCCCAATGTAGTCACAAGGGCTTGTGTAAGAGAGAGGCAAGAGGATCAAATCAGAGTGAAAGAGACGTAATGACAGAACAGAGGTTAGATTATAGGAGGAAGACTCACAGGACAAAGAATGCAAATGGCCTCTGGAAGTTGGAAAAGGCAAGGAAACATTCTCTCCTAAACCCTCCAGTAGGAGCTCCGTCCTCCAACACCTTGATTTTAAGACTTCTGACCTCCAGAATGATTGTGCAATACATTTGTTTTGTTTTAAGCTGCAAAATTCATGGTAATGTTATAGCAGTAATCAAAAACTAATACAGAGAATGACATACAAATGCATGAAAGTTTGAGACCTTGGTCATATCAGGATATGTCAAGAAATGCAGTATAGCTAGAGCATTGGAAGCCTGAAGAAAAATAACAAGTAATTAGGTGTAATTTGTACTTTTTTTTGATCTAGCTAGGTGCCTCTGCTTTGGGATCTCATACACAATTTTCACACCTTATTTTATTTAACTGTTTATTTTTCTGTCTCTTCTGATTTTCTGTAAACCCAGTGTGGATGAAGATCAGTGCCATTTTGCTCACTGCTTTATCCCTAGCATCTGGCACAAGGCATCAATTAAGATTATTTTAATGATTGAGATGACTTGTAATTAATTTGAGATTGGAATGGGGTCAAAGTATTTATAGTGTACGTCAGATGTACAAAAAAGTGTGATCTTTCCTATAGTAGATAACTTTCCTCAATGATGGTGAATACATTTGATCTTGTCAATGAAAAGTTTCTTAGTGATATATAGTTAAAAGAGTCATGGTTATAAATTACTTGAGGGCTTCCCTGGTGGTGCAGTGGTTGAGAGTCCGCCTGCCGATGCAGGGGACGCGGATTCGTGCCCGGGTCCGGGAAGATCACACATGCCGCGGAGCGGCTGGGCCCGAGAGCCATGGCCGCTGAGCCTGCGCGTCCGGAGCCTGTGCTCCGCAACGGGAGAGGCCACAGCTGTGAGAGGCCCGCGTACCACAAAAAAAAAAAAAAATTACTCGATATTCTAAGGTTTCTTACTTTTGAGGACTCCTTCTCTTGTGATCCACCTTCCAAAATGGCACCTGGAACTCTGTTTTTTCTCATTTCATTGGGGAAGTGCCACATTGTATTTCACACTGTCCCCAGTGTCTCTCTGTGATCACAGCAGAAGAGTTTGGCTCTTATAATAGGAAATTTGTTTTCTCCTCCTGCCTAAAGCCTAATGGTTTCCTTGTGGTGACTCACTGTGGCGGCTGTGAGTGCAACTCTGCTCCTACAGCCTAGTGGTGGCCCTTGTTTGTCCATATGGCTACCTACTCATCCCACCCCTTCCACTCAGCATCCTCAGCTCTATTGACTTTGCCTCACGGGGGCACACGGGAAAGTTTTGATTATCTATATATTGTGTTTTGTCTGAGGAGAAGCAAGGGAACTACCTCAGGCCCCTCTACATAAGTATTTTCCTCAGCATCTACATTCTTACACTCAGGCATCATTTTTGACTTAATATTAGGATTCTCTGAGGCAAGTACAGTCTTTCAGCATCGCAGGGATGGAAAAAAGACATCAGATATCAACTGCCTAGTCTTACAACCAAACGCCTTTCAATCTAACCCTTGTCTAGATCCAGAAAACAAAGACAGGATTCATATCCAAAATTTGCCTTTTCTTTTCCTCTACTTCTCTCATCAGCTTTTACCAACAAAAATGATATTCGTGTATCTCTTCTCTTTCTATATAACACTGTAATGCTCTATAATTTTTCAGTTACCTTATAGACTAAAAAAGCAATGAAAAAACAAAACAAATGTCAACAACAAAATTCTCTGAACTGAGACAACCAGGCTTGGATCCTAACATATAAAAAGTTCACCTCGGGAATTTTGAGAAATCTTCTTCCTCTCTCCTCCAAGGAAAACTGAAACATAAAAAGCATTTGCTTTTAGCTTGTTTTGTCACCTGGACTTTTATTACACAACTTTAGTACTATCTTGATATCCACAGAAAGCAATGGCCTCCTCATTATCAGCCAGATTCTGTCTTCCTTGTAAAGCATGGAGTACATTTCACTTTCTGGCTAAAGAAGCCTTAAATCAGGTAGGATCTAGAAATCACCTGGAATGAAATTATTTTGATTTAATATCTTCCTCCTATACAAACTTTATTTTGATTGTGGTTGAAAGTCATTAAAGGATATTGAGCATGAGAGTGACTGAGTCATAACTACAGGTTTGAAAGTCACTGTCAGAGGGTTGGAAGTGTTTACTGAACCAGGATGATCCTGGAGGTAGGGAGATCCATTCATTGCTAGGTCAGTGATTGAGTGGGGGAGTAAGATGACTGTGATTTTAGACTGTGATGCTTCAGGTGAAAAAGAGAAGGTAAACTTGCGATATAATTTAGAGGTAATGTAGTGACTCATTGGATAAAGCAAAAAAGGAGCAGTGGCAGTGTCTTGGGCTTTATGTCATTTCTTGTGAGAGAAAATGGAGGAGGAAGAGCAAATTCTAAGAAAACAATTATCATCCAGCTTCCTTTGGGGATGTGGATTACCAATGTGGTATGGAAACCCACAAGTAGATTCAGAAATGAAATATCAGCAGGTGATATTAAGGCTTAGAAAATGTAAATATATGGAGAAAACAGTTTAAATTTGAGGAAACAATCAATAGTATAAACTGACTTTGTATATCGTTGTGGAGAAAGTCAACTTCCCTCTTTATAAACACCAGTTCCTAAGAGGCAGAAGTCAATAAGCAGAAATATTAGACAATATATTCTCTACGTATTGTAGAATAAAATATTATTTTATATGTGCACATATAAAAATAACTGTTATGGGAACAGTTATTTGCCTCTTTTTATACATTTATTTTCCTTTGTTTAATTCTCATAGCTTTTTTATTTCGCAGCATTTCCCCCCTTCACCTCTCCTCAAACAGTGTCTTTTAAAAGTCCTCTTATACTTACAGTGCATGAAATCTTTAGAATTTCACATACTGTTTCCATGAGGGAATTCCTTCCTGGCATTTCTGGGAAAACTGATATGTTTTTCCAAATCTTAAACCCTGAGAAAAATAAGTCCAGAACTTTGGAAAACAGGAAAAAACATAATTCTCCCACAGGAATTGAAGCTTAACAATCAGTATAGGGAAGTTAGGGGACCAAGAATTCACTGACATCAAAAAGAAAGTCAGACCAGGAAGCCTGGAAGGCAGAGCTGAAGGTTAAGGTTGACCTTTTCGGGAAACTGAGATGGATCACATTAGGGAAAGCAGATACCGCTAATAAAGTCAAAGCACAAATGATGGACTGGAAAAAATATTTACAATTAAATTATAGAAAAGGGCAAACTTCCTTAGTATATATATAAAATTTCTACCCGTTATTGAGAAAAAGAATGTTACTGAATTACATAATTGCTGGAGGGTATGAGGACTTTATGGAAAAAAGAAACATAAATGTGTCTTCAGCATATAAAAAATATATTTAAGACCATTCCTTAAAAGATACAGTTCTTTTAAAACCTAAATAATGGGCAAACACTGGAAAATTTGGTAAGAGATAACAAAGTGTAACCCAACTTTAAATAGCAAACCTCAATTCAACCACTCTCTACATATTCGTTTAAGAAGATAGTTACTCCATAGCACTTGTCAACATCTAACAAATTATATATTTTATTTGTATTTGAAATAAACTACATACACCAAGACAACATAGGCTGCATATACACAATTCTTCTAACATCTAGACTTAACCTTTGTCTTTATCATCCAACCTAGTCCCTGAAGCCAGCAGAGACAGTGCTACTAGGCCATCCTTTCTTCTCCTCCCCCTCCCTTTATCCTTACCCCCCTTCGTCTTCTACTTTGTCTTCCTGGTCACTTTCATCTTCAACTTCCTCTTCCTCTTCCTACTTTGTACCTGACACGAAACTTTCAGCTATGTTAGGGAAAAGTTTTTTCAGTGCAAAAAGTATCTGAGGATATCCAAAGCTCACTGATGTTATAAAGAGTTAAATTCTAAAACTGTGTTGAGGTGGGACACAGATCTTTATTTACTGTTGTTGTTGTTTTATAAGATCAAATAATTTTATCAGGGGAAGAAGAAGGTAGATGGCTGCTGTAATTGAACTCTGTATAATCTCTACTACATTTCAATAACTTAAAAAATGTAAGGTTAGTTTAGAAACAACATGCCAGCGATTCTCCTGTTACTAGGACTAATGGTAACTTGAATCATTTCAATGATCATAAAGCTGAGATAGGAAACAAACATGACTGTTGTGTTTTTAAACCACAATCCTTCTGAACTGCTCTTTTCCTTCTAAATGAAAGATAGTACGAACTACAAATTAAAATCAAATGCCTTATAGTGAAGGCTTAGCCAGCTTATATAATAAGTAGTATTTTCTTAACATTTTACATTAGTTTTCATTGATCTGTTAGGATATTTTAATTTTAGAAGAAATGACTGGAAAGTCAGAGTGACACTTGGAAACAATGATCTGTGGACTAGTAAAGATGGACACCACAGTGGTCCTTTATATAAAATACTGAGAAGACCCACCACATTATAAAAATTCAAAACTTTAAAATTTTATTACTATTTAAGGGATTATTTAATTGGAAAATCATTTAAGGGGTTTTTGAATTTGATATAATATGGATATTTACAAGTTCAAATGAAGCATTTTAAAATGACAGTATTTTACTTTTATTTACTTTAACTCTTTTGAAGTATTCTTTGAAGACAATAGAGCCATGGAAGAAATTGTGGGATAAGGAAATAAAGGAATAAAATAAACAACAATGGGATTCATGGGAAATATTTCATATGTAAATAGATAAATTTTCTGCTCAGATCAAACATTTTTTGTGTTCTTCTCTCTCATCTCTTTCTAGATACTGTATCTATTCTGTTTTCAAAATCTCACCTCAAATAACCTCAAATATAAATTTTAATTTCAAAAGAGGATGAACTTGTAAAAGAAGAATGTACATGACCTCCCTTTGGTGATAATTTTCTGTCTATAAAGTGGGACATTTGAAAATAAAAAGAGGGGGACACCGGATACCAGAGATCCTTCAGAGGTCATCATTGTTCATCTTCTCAATTTATATACCATGACAGGGAAATCCAGAGGCTCTATTTTTCTGTAGCACACTCAATGACTTAATTTTGCTAAAACTCACATTTTATCATTGATCATTTTCCAATCTTAAATATTAACATTTTCTCTTTGGTAAGAAAATCGTTATTATCATGTGTCCTTTTCATAAACATTTCCTTGTCTTAAAAAAAGACTATTAATTTCAAAGATGAAAGCAATTCCATTAAAGTATGGAATACCATAAAAAGGGAGTGTTACCTTGTCAGTTTCAGCATTGTATATGCATTTCTAGGAGATTTAGAAATCTTTTCTTTTGCAGGTATGTTTTCTTTATTGCACTATTTTATACTAGAGCACATTGTAGGGTTAACAGTTTTTAAAAATGACATAATTTTGTGCACATCTCTGCCATATTATTACAATCTGCATTCTGTTTAAGGTTTAATTTTAAAAATAATTCCCTCTTATTAAAATACCCAACATTACATTATTGCTGGTCATGCAGAAAATTATTTTGCTGCAGGAAACAAAACCATCCAATATAATCTTTTCTCCTTATAGCAGAGGAGATAATTGGATTAATCACAAGTCAAAATCTTGGAAGTAGAATATTTTGTTGGCTAAACTGAGCCATGACTGTCATTTAGAGATGCTAGATAATTGAACTTATGCGATGCTAGATAATCAAATGCATCCAGTCACCATAATTATGAATATTTTAAAAATCTTAAAATGTGTTAATTAGCCATTGAATACGAGAAGCTGGATTAGCCCCATGGGGAACTAGGTGGCTTGTTGAGACATCATGATATAACTATGCCCACTCAGGCAACTTTCTCCTCAGCTCACCTGATATTATTTTGTACATGTAAAGACACTTGATAAAGTAGAAAAGGTCTCATACTGTGAATCCTTTAATGATTGGGTCTACTGCATGACTTTGGGTATAACATTAGATCCTGATACTGCCCAGTGGCTTGATTCTTCAGTGGTTCTCTTCGTACTTAGTAGGGTTATTTTAAAATGTATTTTTTCAGAACAATGTCTATATTCATTCTTAGGAATGCAATTTAAAAATGAAGATTTTTACAAGACATTTGAGAATCTCTAGGCAAGTGTTATTATCATGAAATTTTGGATATAAGAAGAACTTTATTTCATCTTATAGATAAAAAAAAGAGGTGCAGAGGGGCTATATTATTTACGGAGGAATTTAGCATTGCTGAAAGTGTTAGAATGAGAATTCATGTCAACCACACACAGTAAAACACTCTGCAATACTTAAAGCTACCTAGGAGAATTGGGAAATGAATCACTTAGTGTATTTAGGAAATTATAAGAGGATTTTTTTTTTAATTTAACTCTACCACAAATTTTTAAAATGACAAATCTAAAGTGTACCATAAATTGATCACACTCTGGTAACTATCACCTATATCAAGATACAGAACCTCACCAGCACTTCAGACCCTCTCATATTTCCTCCTGGTCCTTAACCCCTCTCCTCCTCAAAGGAAATGACTGTCTTGACTTCCAAACCCATAAATTAATTATATATATATGATATATATATTACATATATGACTTGTGTTCTTTATGCCTTACATAATTGATTTAAAATTATGTTTGTTGGATTCCTTGATGTTCAAATGTATAGTTATAGTTCATCCAGTTACACAATTGTATAATAAATCATTATTTAAAGTTACCACAAAATATCCATTCTACTTGTGATAATTTATTTTTATGAATTTTTATTGGAGTATGGTTGCTTTACAATGTTGTGTTAGCCTCCACTGCACAACAAAATGAATCAGCTATACACATACAGATATCCCCTCTCTTTTGGACTTCCCTCACATTAGATTATTTATATTAATTAGATATTATGGCTAATGTGTTTATAATCATGTTAATAAAACTTTGGTGCAATAGTCACACAGTTTGATTATATATTAAGGAGGGAAATTGTTGACTCAAAGGGAATGTTTGTGCTCAAATTGTGTAGAAAAGGCCAAACTTTTTCCAATGTACTTATACCAATTTGCAGTCTGATCACGAGTGTATGAAAATTGTCTTTCCTCTAAATCTTTGCTTAACACTGGTATGTTAGCCTTTTTAATTGTAACCATTCCAGTGGTGTGTAATTACTAAGTTTTTAACAATCTGATGAGCTCACACAGAAAATTTACTAAGATAAACCACATTCTGAGACCTAAAACATGCCTTAACAAATTTCAGTGAACAGAAATCATAAAATCTCTGTCTTTTAATTTGTATATTTAGGCTATTCACACTTAAAGTGATTATCAGTATAGTTGGGTTAATATCTACCATGTTTATAACTGTTTTCTATTCATTGCCCTTGTTCTTTATGTCTTGTTTGTCCCTCTTTTGCTGCCTCCTCTGGTTTTAATTGAAGTTTCGTAATTCCATTTTATATGCTCAGTTAGCATATCAACTATACTTCTTTTGTAAAAGTTTTAATATTTGCCCTTGCTTCTACAATTAATATTGTAAACTAACTTTTTTTTTTTTTTTTTTTTTATTGCGGTACGCGGGCCTCTCACTGCTGCGGCCTCTCCCGCTGCGGAGCACAGGCTCCGGACGCGCAGGCCCAGCGGCCATGGCCCACGGGCCCAGCCGCTCCGAGGCACGCGGGATCCTCCCAGACTGGAGCATGAACCCGAGCCCCCCGCATCGGCAGGCGGACCCCCAACCACTGCGCCACCAGGGAAGCCCTAAACTAACTTTTTAACTGCTTTTTTAAAAGAATTTTTTAATAAATTTATTTATTTATTTATTTATTTTTGGCTGCGTTGGGTCTTTGTTGCTGCACATTGGCTTTCTCTTTTTGTGGCGAGATGAGGCTACTCTTCCTTGTGGTGCGCACATTGTGGTGGCTTTGCTTGTTGTGGAGCACGGGGTCTAGGTGCGTGGGCTTCCATAGTTGTGGCACGGGGGGCTCAGTAGTTGTGGCTTGCAGGCTCTAGAGCGCAGGCTCAGTAGTTGTGGTGCATGGACTTAGTTGTTCTGCAGCATGTGGGGATCTTCCCCAACCAGGGCTTGAACTTGTGCCCCCTGCATTGGCAGGTAGATTCATAACCACTGCACCACCAGGGAAGTCCATTAACTGCTTTTAAAAATACCAATTCCCTTGTAGTACAGACATCATATAAGTATACTCTATTTCTCCCTCCTGCACCATGCGACATTACTATAATCTACTATAATTACTTGATATATTGTTAATATTACTTTACTTAGATCAATTAATAATAAAAATAAAATATTTTTATTTTAACTTCCTTCCTTCCTTTCTTCCTTTCTTTCTTTTCTTTCTTTCTTTCTTTCTTGTTGAATTCTGCTTATTTATTTATGTAGAGCCAAGTAAGCAGATCTCAGGTACTATATTTCTCTGGATGAACCTATATCTAGATTTGAGGGCAGTTGGCATGCTCTGAAATTTTAGCTCTCTGGTGGATCAACAAAAGTTGATGATTTTTAGTTTATTTATCTTCTTTTTATTGTTATGGGAGTGATGACTCCCAAATATTTTACATGCTGAAGCTCACCCCAGAAATTTCCCAAAATTCAGTTTATATATTGATTTGTTAGCTTGCAATTTACTATAGTCACTTTACAATACTAATAACTTATATTATATTGGATTTTATACACATGACATTATTCATTTGTAAATAGTCACAGTTCTATTTTCCATTTTTTATATATCTTTTCTTTTTTTCTTTCCTTCCTTCTCCTTTCCCCCTCCCATGCTTTCATTGCTTTACTGGCTAAAACCTTCAGTCCAGTGTTTAAACTAATTAAAAGGTAAATTAGGAAATATTTGAACCGAATGAAATTTAAAACTTTGATATTTGTGGGGTGCAAGTAAAGGAGTGGTTAGTAGAAAATTCACAACTGTAAATGCTAATAATAGACAAGAAGAAAAAGAATTGAAAATCAATCTTTACAGTGTCTACTATATAAAAGCTAGGAAAAGAATAGGTTACATACTAAGCAAAAGCATACTAAGGTTACATACTAAAACAAAATATTAGAACAAGCATCCCTGAAAGAAAAAATAAACCAATAATAAGGAAATTGACAAATCTGAAAGCTGTTACTTTAAACAAATTATTAAATTTGATTTAAAAATAACTAGGTTGTAAGAAAAAGAGTAGACTCTACTATATATCTAACAAGTAGTGGATATTAAAGGAATATTATCGAACAACCTTATTCTACCAAAACTAAAACACTAAGATGAAATTGGTAATATCTTGAAAGACATGAATGATCAAAACTGATTTAAAAAATACAAAACCTGAATCATCCTACTTCTAGCAAAGGGACACAATTTTTCATTGAAAACCTTTCTATAAAGAAAACTTCAAACCTCGGTGGATGCACTGGTAAATTCAATTACAAATATAAGGAATGAATAAGACAAAGAAATATAAGGAATGAACCATTCTTGCATGACTGAAATAAATCCCACTTGATCATGGTGTATGATCTTTTCGATGTATTGTTGAATTCAGTTTGATAATATTTGTTAAAAACTATTTGCATCTATGTTCATCAGAGATATTCACCTGTAGTTTTCTTTTTTGTTTTTTGTCTTTGTCTGGCTTTGGTATCACGGTGATGTTGGCCTCATAAAATGAGTTAGCAAGTGTTCCCTTTTCTTCAATGTTCTGCAACAGTTTGAGAATAATAGGTATTAAATCTTCTTTGAATATTTAGTGGAATTCATCTGTGAAACTGTCTAGCCCTGGACTTTTGTTTTTTGGAAGATTTTTGATTACTGTTTCAATCTTTGTACTATTGATCAGTCTATTCAGATATTCTATTTCTTCCTGATTCAGTCTTGGAAGGTTTGTATGATTCCAAGAATTTATCCATTTCTTCTAGCTTGTCTAATTTATTGGTGTATAGCTGTTCATACTATTCTTTTACAAACTTTTGCATTTATTTCTTTTGTAATTATTTCTTGATTTTAATGATTATTTGGTGATACTTTGATGGGCAATGTTTCCCCCAAATCAAGTTGAAATCCATCAAACAATTGCAGTTTTCTTTATGTCACTTTGGACATGAATATCTCAGGCCACGATAAAGGAATCGGTAATAATTGCGAATATTTGACAAAATTATTTATAACAGTGATAAGTGGTGTGGGTATGTGAAAATGGATCTAAATCAAGTAAAGTTAATATTTTATTTCCAATTATGACAATCTTGATGACAAAAATATTTTATCAACCTTATGTCCTTTTTATAGCCTTGTGAGAAGTAGCAGCACACTGGCATTTCCAAGGATTCATTATTCATTGGCATAAATTTGCATAGTGAGAGTTTTTGCAGGTGGATATTTACTGCACATGCTTTAAAGAAAATCTCTGCAGAGTCCCACTACCCCCACCTCCACTTATTTCCATTAATGACAATCTGTACCCAATTTGTGGGCAATGCACCATTCACAAAGTCAGTTTCACGTTCATCAGTAGGTGAATACACATAGACTGATTGTCCTTCTACTTCAGTGCAAAATCAGAGGAGATGCATGTGAGAGAAAACATTTCTCTGCTTAGCTAGAATAGCACGTTCATAATTGTATTTCCAAATATTGAGATAAGTAAATTGCAATTGGAATCTCATGGTTTATGCATCTTCTCGTCAACTAAATCCCTCAATTTACCTTTAAGGTTTACATTGTTATGTGTAAAAAACATTTTTTTCAGTTCTAATGTTTATCAATTATCTTTAAACATTGAGAGATAGTAACATAGATGTCACAGTATCAACAAAGCATAAATCTATCTGTGTAACATAATGTGGAAGCAAGTACTGTTTCAAAATCCACTTTGCAGAATTGAAATTAAACATCAATAGGTTGGAGACATTCCTGTCTTATTTTCTAAATTTAATTCATGTTGAACTTTTGTAGTTACTTTGTACAAAGAGTATAAATCTTAATAGTATTTTTAGTGACTTGTTTAAAGTGAAGAAGCTTTTTTTTTTCCCTAAGAGAACTTTCATGTAAATGTCAGGAGCTAAAATGCATAATTTTTAAATTGTTTGCTAAGATTTAATTAAATATATACTTTGCATTAACATACTGATAAAAATCCATATGATTGAAAATAGCTATGAACACAAATATTTTACATCTTTAAAAGGAATCACTTTTCCATTTACTAACATTTAATATATTTTATTATACGAATAAAGTTACATGTAGAAATTCATAGAAAAACATAGAAAAATGTGCTAAAATGTTAGTGATGACTACTTTTTAAGTAAATTTATCTTAAGAACTTAGGATAATATCTGTCAAAAAGTTGAATTTCATGTTTCATTTTGGTGTACTGCTTATTTATATCTTTTTTTGTTCTACAAATATATTTTAAGGTGGTTTCAATCACAACGCAATGTTAATAACAGTCAAATAACACAATAATAATGAATTCTTATTGAAAAGTATTAAAAATATATCTTCCAATAACACTTCATGTTTATTTACTATTTCAGTCCCACAATAAACACATGATGTATTTAGTATAATTATTCATTGTCTCCCAAGGACCCATAGCTAGATAGTGTTGAACCGAGCATCAGGCAGCTGAACCTCAAAGCCTCACTTTAAATGGAATATCCACGACTTTGTCATCATGGAAGGCAGAAATGAGGTGAGTATATATTAATGTCAACGTCTAATACCTAGGTTAGACTCTTAAGAAAGATTTGAGCAGAGGAATCTAAATCACCACTTTAAAACCTTTTTAATAGCAGTTTACTCAGCTTTATACAATGTCATAGAATGATCTTCCTCACTTCTTTCATTTCTAGGAGTAGAAATTTCCTTAAACTCTCCTGGCTACTGACCTCACTCCATACTCCCATCCAAGAGTGTTGTGTCCTATAGACAACAGGAAAGCTAATCCAATGACCTGGGTGTTGGGGATTCAGTCTCCTCCTCCTTTCCTCTCCTCCCTTGTGGCAGTTGTAGTTTTCAACCTGGATAAATGAGTTTGCAGACACAGATGGACTCTTCCAGGGTCTAACTGGCAAATGGAGAGGTAAAGAGTTAGAAAGGCCAATTAGCTCACAGACGAAGTTATGTTTTCCAATATAGCATAGAGAAGAGCATTTTCACATAGAGATCTTGCAGACTTTAGGGGACAGAATGATTTTGAATATTTTACCCTCTTTCCCACTAGGTCTGCAGACAATCGTTCTAGGCAGGCAACATCTAGACTGCTCCAGCAGATTCTATTCCTCTTTTATGTTCTGAATTGCTTTCAAGAGTTTACTGTTCAAAGTTCTGTTGATCACTGTATTTTTTTCAACGTAAAGTGAGTTTTTTGTTTTACTTTGTTTTGTTTTGTTTTACTTCTCTTCCAGCACTTTTGAGTTACTTATCAGAGAATGGATTTTTTTTTTTTTCTTCTCTAGATACTTGTTGCTTTAGGCTCTTGCTATAATTCTGTCCTGGTGGTGGTATGACCTTTTCTTCTGTTTTTAGGGCAAGCCATTTGGTATGATGAATAATTTATTCTGCTTGATTTTTTTCTTGTTTTGGCCAGGAGAATCTTGAGAATTTTCCTTCCCAGTTTGAAAATGAACTTATACATAAACCTACCCTGCATTATCTTTCCTGTGTAAAAATGTTAGTTATGCTTGGCTGCAACTGTTTAAGGACTTTCAACTTCAGATGATTTCCTCCCAGTACATTATATCTATAATTCCCTTTCCAGACCTTGGCAGAAATTTACATTTTTTGATAAGCTAATATTGAACATATTCAGAGCCTGTGTTTCCCAGCTTATTCCCTCTGTCTCTGGAATGAAGTGTTTTATCTAAGTACAATGTGCTCCAAAGAGGCCTTGCTTCAGAGCAGAAACAGTCTCAGGAGGAACAGGATATTTGACAAAATGAAACACACGTGCCATCAGGTATTATGTACGTTCTAGGAAGTTTCAGCTTATCCTAAGTGCTGTGCCCCACCTTAACTTTGCCACTTACCAAACAGAATGGCTGACTTTTATGCAAGGATCCACATGTATTAATTCAGCCCCTCAAACTCATACAAAATGCATTCTGCTTAGATTAAAAGTTCTCCTTGCATCACCAGATAGTTCAGCTTTAACCCAAAGAATGCACTCACCTGCTCTTTTCTTCCGCCTGCCTCTTTGTCTACGGTCTTCTGAGCTCTGGATTTCTTGGCGTGTCCTCTAGCTTTTGTTCCATTGACAACACAGACACTGTTTTGATCTGTGCGGTCAATTCTAAGACCATATATATATGGTATATATATATATATATATATATATAAGACACATATATATATATATACATATATATGTGTCATATATATATATATATATATACACACATATACATATACATATGTATATCTATACTCTCAAGGAGTGAATAAGATCCACCAGAAAATTTGAATAAGTTGTTGTCTATGGTGATTATAATACTATCATAATTAGGTTACTTTATTTGGGGAAAAAGAAATGTCTTTGAAATGAGCTTTGTACTAGTTAGTTCTGTTCCAGTCTAATTCTATGGAGTTGTCAGATCAGGGACAAATGTAATTTATGGGCTGTTCTGTGCATTTTATACCAGCCGCTGGAGGTCATCCTCTAACTGTAACGTCAGTAGTTCTATGTTCTTTTCAAGAGAAAATCCCGAATTGGAGTCCCGTTGCTGCAGAAACTGATTTGCAAAAGTATTCTGCGACTGTACAAAAAAGACAAAAGCAATTCAAAATACAACTCCTACTCTGTGTTTCTATATTTCTTTTTTATTCCCCTCAGAATTGCATTTGAAGAATTTCCTGGCTGGATGCCAGTCCTATCCTAAGGCACTTTAAAGTGTTCTTGACAAGGCTGTTCATTCATTATATGAATACAAAAACAGTGAGCAAAAGAAGTCTGAAACTTAGCTCACCAGTAATTGCTTCTTTATTTTCCTGTTTCTTTATTTTCCTTTATTTTACATTTCTTTGCAAGCACAGCCAAATTTAACATCCTGGTTTCTCTTTGGCTTGTTAGAGACCAAAAGTGTTCCCTGAACAGCATCTTTCTATCTGGGCAAAGGAAATGTAGATTCTGCTACTTAAATCCTATCCTTTTATCACCACCAGACACGAACGTTTCAATCTTGATGTTTTTGTCATGATGATTTTGACTGTCTGCTTATGAAATCAAATCTTTCCATCATTTTTCATAGAATTGATGAATCTTCATAGAAAATATTTTTCTGGAGCAGACTCTGTTATGCCAGTTTAATTCTTCTGTCAATTTTTGGCGCACTGTATTTAAAACATTTCTATTTACTTTTCCTGTTTAATTTATCCTTTTTTTTTTTGCGGTACGCGGGCCTCTCACTGTTGTGGCCTCTCCCGTTGCGGAGCACAGGCTCCGGACGCGCAGGCTCAGCGACCATGGCTCACAGGCCCAGCCGCTCCGCGGCATGTGGGATCTTCCCGGACCGGGGCACGAACCCGTGTCCCCTGCACCGGCAGGCAGACTCTCAACCACTGAGCCACCAGGGAAGCCCTAATTTATATTTTATATATAATTATTTTTATCAGGATATTGAAATTTTTATAATTGTTATTTGATTCATCTATTTGTTTTACTCCACATGAAATTTGACAATTATACATAAGTTATAGTGGGTTTGCTATTCTGATATTATTTCTACTGTTGCACAATAATTAGTATTGAAGCTGCAAAGAATAATGAGCTTTATTGGGGTCTTGGGGACTGCGATTCAGGAAACACAGATTCAGGTAAAACCTAGAGTATTCTAGGAAACGGAAAGAGTCAGGAGCTTATAAATGCAAAAGCCACAAAGTTGTTAAACTTTTCTTGCAAGAATTATGATTGACTCTGATGCAAAAAAGAAATATTTGTCCTTAAGGGGTAGGCTATAACCAGTTATTTAGGGTAAGGGCCCGATAAGTATCTTGAGTTTCTGGAATACTGTGTGGAATTTCTCAATGGCTGCATTAAGACTATAAGTAGTCAAAAGTTTAGATTCTATCAGGCTGAGACCTACGTAAGTCCCACGTTCTCAATGGATTCCCGGCTCCATTTAAAAGAGCTCTCTTAGCAATACCGACGTCATCTTGATTTTTCTTTCATGCTAGCAAAGCTGCAGGTAAAACCACTGGCAGATTTATATCTTGCCAAAGATATTTTATTCTATCATTCGTTTTGAATAATACGATTTTTTTCAAATGCAATTTAAAATGTTTAAATAATATTTGTTTTTATTCTTTTTGGTGTACCATGTATATTTTTCCAGATAACTGACACCCCCTGCCCCAGTTTCATTACATTGCTGTATACCAGATACAATCAGCTGAGTTCTTTAATGAGTATTATTTTTCTCTACTGCTCTGTAGCATTTTTATAATTGATTTTTGATATTTTCAAGCTAAGTGGGCTTCCTCAATTAGTTTATTGTGGTGCTGGTTAGTAATTATTAATGTGTGTTTATTTTAGTAATTGAGAATGTTGTTTGTGGTAATGTGGTCCAGAGGTACTTTTTGCTATAAAGTATATAAATGAAGCAAGTTAGCTATTATTTCTTAACTATTAACTAAGGAATAGTTTAGCTTTTTCCCACGAGATAATCTATAATTGGTGTTTTCTATTTACTAATTTCAATGCCCATTTAAGTCTTCAGTATAATTGTGATTGTTTGCATATTTTAGTTTAATAGTCCATATAATTAGCAGAAGAAAGATAACATTGTTAGGATCAAACAACGATGCCTAAATGTCCTTTGGGTCAAAATAAGGAGGTTAAGATATTATTTGTAATCTAAAGTTATGAAAACCAGAGGACTTTTTAAAAACTAAAAATGGAGGTTATTATTCGTTTTAGTAAGGATATTTAAAGCAAATGTATGTCTTAAAAAACATTTTATATATATTTTGAATTTGCTAGAGATGCTATCTTTAAGTCTCTTAAACCTACATGAAAAAGCTACTCACTGATTTTTATTCAACATTTTTTCAAGACAACTATGAATTAACAGGGCCTAAACATTTTTAGGACATGCTTAGAAAATACTATTTTTTAAACCAAGAAGCTCAGAGAATTGGCCATGTGATAATTTTTCTCTCTTCTAGGAAAAATAACATGAAACTTGGCACCTTTCTTAACACAAGATACTGAAAAGATTTCTAGATATTTAAATCATGGAAATATTTTGTACATTTTTCAATAAATAAAAATCTGTACTGCTTAGTGATGTTCTTTATTCTAACCAAAAATAATCATACTTGCATTTTTAAAATTCCTTCTCCCCCCAGCTTTATTGAGATATAATTGGTATATACATTACATAAGTTTAAGGTGTACAACGTGTTGATTTGACACTCTTACATATTGCAAAATGATCACCACCATAATGTTAGCTAACACTTCTATCAGGTCACATAATTACCATTTTTTTTGTATGTGTGGTGAGGACATTTAACATCTACTCTCTTAGCAATGCCAAGTATATAATACAGTACGACTAACTATAATCACCATGCTGTACTTTAAATCCCCCAAACTTATTAATCTTTTCTGCTATTTTCATATTTCTAGCTTTTTAATAGGAAAGAACCATTTCTCAGTGACTTGAACAAAGAAAATATCATGTTGTAATTATATACCATCACTGTCCATAATTTCTGTTTGAGTGGAAGTGGTTAAAAATAGAACACCTCTTTATTTAGAATCTGTCATCATGTTCAGTTTCCCTGGATGGAGGGTATCTTTTACTTGGGTACCTTTATTCAGATCTAAAGGTATACAGTGTTCCTTGAATCTGCTACTCCTATATTTTTTACAGTTGTCTTCTTAATAGCTAATCCCTAATTATTCCAACCCCCTATTGTAGTTTTAATATAAAACTCCCCCTGTGCAAATTATCCTGTGGTTTTACTCTCCTGATTGGACCTTTATTGATAGAGTAGAATATTATGATTTATTAAAAGTAAGAACTAGAATTAGTGACAACATTGGCAGGTAGTATTTGATACTAAACAGTCTCCAGCTATGGCTGCTAACGATTCCTCCCAATGTGTATGTGCATGCCAGTCATCACATAAGAGACGAGTCTATTCATATTCCCCTTGACTTTGGACCAGCCAGTGTCTTGCTTTGACAGATGAAATGGGGCAGAAGAGATGTGCTGTTGTGGAATCCAGTAGCCATACTGCACGGAAGCCAGGAGGGTACACTGAGAATGAAATACCATATTTCAACCCATCTTTCAGCTGAACGCAGCCTTGTAAGAGACTCCAAGTGAGACCAGAAGAACTGCACAGCCGAGCAGGAAAAAACTCACAGAATCATGAGAAATAATGTTATTATTTTTTTTGGAAATAAAGTCATGTCATTGAAGACATAATTAGTTAAATTAAGATGAGATTATACTACTGTAGGGTGGGCCTCTAGTCCTTTAAGATTGATACCCTTATGAGATGGACATATGAAGACAGAAACACAGGAAGAATGTCATGTGAGGACTGTGGGTAGAGTGGTGGATCTACAAACCAGGTAACTCCAGGGGTTGCTGGCAAAGCACCATAAGCCAGGAGGGATTCCTTTATAGGTTTCAGAAGGAGTACGTCCCTGTAGACTCCATGATTTTGGACTTCTACTATCCAAAACTGTGAGACAACAAATTTTTGTTGTTTAAAGCCAGTGAGTTTGTGGTACTTGTTAAGGCAGCCCTAGGAAACTAATACAAAGGTCACTCTCTGCCTGTCAACAACAACAGCAACAGCACACATACATACCCTACATAACAAAGACTGCGGCAACAAAAAAAACAATAAAACTGGAATTGCCTCAAAGCTCCTCATTGGATTTACCCCATGTCTATTCTCTCAGATCAATGGCATAAAATCTCTCAGTAGAGACCATAAATTCTTTGTTTCTGAGAGACACTGGCAACCAAAAACTAGGGAGCTTCAGAAACAGAGATTATATTAATGGTTGGGGATACTGGAGAGAGAATTTTTGGTGGCAGAATTTTACTAAGTTTCTAAGTTGGAACATAGAGAACCAAGGTGAGTTTCTGTATAGGTTTTCCCCATTCTTCAAACTGACAGTAGGATTGGTTTATTGTGATTCTAGGGAAAAAATAAAACTGTTCTCACTTGAAAGAATGAAAAAAAAAAAAAATGAAGTGCAGCAACCTCTTCATTGCAAATGCAAAAAGGAAGTCCCCAAAGACTTCCTGCCACAAGAAAGTGATAAATATAAAATCATGGTTGCCATATTTTTGAGGGGATAAGTAAGGTTTTAATTCTAATGTGGAAATCAGAAAAGTAAGTTATGCCCAAAGGCAACACTCTTCTAATTATGATCTCAATTTAGCTATACAGAAATCAGAAACATTTTGGTCATTATTTATAGAATATAATTGGAATTATATGTAGATTAAGACAAGGTGGCTGCAGTTAGAACTGTGACTGACCATATTTTTACATTGAAAGATGATTCTTAATCACTCCTGATTCATCGGCAGTCATTGATTTGGCTTATGTGATGTTAGGAGTCACTGTTAGCTCTGGATAGCAAGAGTAATTTGTTTTTTTTCTTGCAGGGCCAGCAGTTTGATTTACTGTTTCTCCAACCACCTGGGTATTTAAATTATCTGCCATGATATCATAATTCAGTAACGTAGGCTTTAAACAAGTGGCCTAAATCTAATTCAAATGCTAAAGTTACTCATTATACTGATGCCATTTTAGCTAAAAGTAATTGTGAAGTAATTGTGTTTGAAGCTCTGTCTTTCTTCATTGATTTTATTGCAGAAAAGGATAGAATATTATGTAGAAAGTAAGTTAGAAGTCATTCCAGACAATACAGCCCCAGTAATAGGGGGCAAAAACGCTCAAGACCAAATAAAGACTTGTATTCTTTAGTCCCCTAAATATCAAAATCATACTTAGAAACCAGTTTGCTTATTTTATTTCTGGAAATGGTGTATCTCACAACCACTATGATTGTTCCCTTTCATCATATCATCATGTTAATAAAATGTGTCAAAAGGAATATAAATCCTGAACAATGTGGTGTCTTAAAGCCTAACCATACCTCCCATCTTCTGGTCTCCTTTACTCACTCATTCAACAAGTATAAAGCACTCACTATACCCCAAGCACTTTTCTAGAAACTAAGACCACAATTATGAACAATTAATATCTCCAAAGAGATTATATTCTAATCATTGAAGACAGACAACACATTTTTTAAAAGAATAAAAGCATCATATATCAGATGTTAATAAATACTACAGAGAAAAATTAGGCAGGGTAATGAATTAGAAAATAATAGGAAAGAGACTTTTGTTTAATATGGGGCAATCAGGAATGACTACACTGATAAGATAATACTTAAGCAGAGGTATTGCAGTGGTCAGAGTGGTCAGATTGAAGAGCATGGGGTGACCAGAAAATGAGAACTCCAATGTTAATGGAGTTCAATGGTACAACACTGGCAGAAGTCTTGAGTTGCTGCCTCCTGATATTCTAAAATCTTTGTAGTCACTCCTTAAAAATATTCTCAAGCTTATGGACTGCTTTACTAGTATTGCTTCTCGGATCATGGGAGGTAATGAATCAGCCTTGGTAGAATTAAAAATAGGTTTTATAACAGGTATATACATTCCAAAGTGCTTCTTAATAATATTTATTGATACATATTTCTAGACTGTGGCAAATGAATTATCCAATTGTTCAGGCCATTGGCCTTTCAATAATTGGAATGACAGAACAAATCTCTGTGAACAGCCCCTTTCAGGCTCACATAGTTGAGATTATGACAACATTGAAATCTTTGGTTCTTCTGTAGATTCTCATGTAACTTATGGTAAAACTTCATAATAAATCAATATTTGTTGATACTCTGACAAGGTTGAAAGCATTTTATGAGTAGCCAAAACCCCAGACATAGTCCAATGTGTGTATCAATGGATTGTGTTTGGAGGAAGAACTGCTGTCCAGTATCTTTAAATCACCTTATAATGATGACTGTGTTTTGGTAGTTGCAGAGGAAAATGCATATGCTGTTCAATTTGACTAAGATATTGGCAATCTCAGATTAAAACATCAAATACCTTGACAGTGACTCCTATACAAGATTTCAATATAAAACCTAACGTGAAAAAAATAAAACTTCTAAATTAATTTTAAAGAAATTTAAAAGAACACCTAGATCATCTGTCGACAGAGGTGTATCATGTTACAAACATAGGCTGGTTGTATAAGGTGATATAAGAAGGCAGTTTCAGTCATCTAAACTTCCTTAGTCCTGGCAGCCTCTGTTCCACTGATAAGTAGATGTTATTAACAGAGATTCTGTGGCAATGTTAAGAAACTGAAAAATAATAATTTAAAAACTAATAATCAGATATTTAGAACGTGAACAGGAAGCATTACTTAATAGATATTATACTCATTTGGGTTTAAATTTTAGCTCTTTTGTACGATAAATTTCATTTTAATCTGGTCATGGCACCCTTGAATTTGCTTCTAGGTTATGCTTATATTCCCTTTATAATATTCATGTATTAATCTCATCAAACAATCACACCGAGTATTTATTCCTCAGTCTTTACCAGATGGTGTATGTGTGTTTCGCACTCTGGAAATCTTGATTAAATACAGTTTAGAAGACATCTAGTGGTGGCACCATTTATGATGTAGCTTTAAGCTACAAGAGGAAAAGATAGAGGGAGAAATAGGCACAAAGATCTGAACTTTTTATTGAGAAAGTATTTCTAAGAAGAAAACAAACAAAGAAAAGAGGGATATTTCACATACCATTTCAATATTAGGAATAGAAGTTTAAAGAGAGAATAAATGAGATGTTGGAATTATACCCATTTTAGTAAACATAGGGATCATAGTACTCCAAAAAGCAAAACAAGTGCACGAGAATGCAGTGGACTTCCTGGTTGGAAGGCTGCAGGTAGTACTGGAATCAGCTTTACATTATAATAAGAGGGAGCCTTTGATGGGAATCTGCTAGTGAAAAACATGTGATGACTAAACTGCTTACAAGTTAAAAGTAAACATTATTATTACAGTGGTTTTGTCTACGTATAATTGCATTTTTAGTAGCTAAAATAAGAGAAGAAACTTGAACAAACAATTTCTCTCCGGGTTCAATCTCTCACTCCCTTCATGAGAGAAAAAATGAGATGGACTAGAACATTAAATTTTTTTTCCAATTTCCAAACATAGTAACTCATTGGAAGCTATCAGGAGGATTATCGTCTGACAAGGGACTTGAGTATTTTTTGTGCTTGAATGTGGGTGTGTGGGTGTGTGGGTGTGTGTGATCTTATATATGTGAGGACTATGGACAACATCAAATACAGACATGGATCTCAAAGGGCTTGGCTGACATTTAGCAGTTATGCTCATCAGGGGACAATGGCTAAGAAGTATCCAAAGAGTTTATCCTTCAAACCTGGGGGAAAATGACTAATATACACCCAGTTCATTTATTGGGTATTGGAGAACTTGTCCTCTTTTACCAATTTTAAGAATGGGCAAGTAAAAAACATTCAATTCAAAAATGCATCCCCAGTCAATGCTTTCTTTCTGCAGCACATTGCTTTATTTTCCCATGACTCCGCTCTAATTTCAGGGAAACATTAAACTTTCTCTCTAATCTGATCATTGTCCTAAAGTCCAATAATATCTTTCTAATTGCTATTTAAAAAGCAGAGTGAATTTTTCTGCCTTGAATCCTAATTCCATATATCTACAAATGACAAATTAAAATAAGTTTTCAAATTTACCCCATAATGTTTCATTGGATTCAATATTTGCATTCTCTTTGTGGAAAAAAAAAATCATTTTGTAGTAAATTGTTTTCTTTAGTGTTTAAACCATATTTGTAAGGACTGTAATAACATTATAAAGCATTTAGCTTTCATTTATTGTGATAATTACCATGTCATAATAATTATTTTCAGATGCTGTTTGTAGGAAACATGCTTTAAGAGAACAGCCTTAATTTCACTTATTCTGATATTTTAATAAAGAAACGGATTTTTAAGTCACAGGTGCAATTTTCAACTTAAGTTCTGAAAAGCAGTTTTTGTAATATATTTTTCCAAGCTATATATCTGATACATAATCTCAATTTTAATTTTCATTTGGTCTATTTATTAAGTATAAAAAGATTGATTTTACTCATCTAAGAAATTCAAAGTAAATTAAATAGTATGAAATAAATGTTAAATAAAAAGTTTAAATTTTCTTACATATTATAACATTAATACATTGCAGAATTAGGAAACCATAAAGTAGTATTTTGTAATATGCTAATATTAAATTGTGTTCTAAAATATCATATTTTATTAAAAATGGTGACAGAATATTTTTTAAATTCCTAAGAAATTATATTAACATATAATCAAAGAATCATTGAATTTTGCTGTAAGTGAAACTAAGATATTGGATGATTTTGAAATTTGCATATTAGAAAAAATTTCTCTATCCTAGTTCAAGCGTGAGTCAGTTTCTAGGAAGATAGAGTATTATAATTTTTGAGTCTAGATACAATATAAACCTGAATAAAGACACTGTAGCAACAGTGGATTTAGAATACAATGGCTTAGTATATAATACATTAAGATTGTAGGACCTTTAATATGACAGTGATGACTGGATATAGGTTTAGGGAGAAATTGTCTAGAATAACTCTCACTTTTGGGGTAAAACTGGACTTATTACATTGTCATTAGCCCAAATACCCTCAACTAGAAATGTTTAAAGAGAAACCAATATTACTGTAGCTGGGAGGAAGGGAGACAGAGAACTCATTATGACTTTGGCTTTGAACTTGTTGAATGAGAGATTCTATGTGATCAGGTTGTAGTTGACAAACGTGTGTCAGAAATCAGGCCTGGAGATAGAGAGGAGTTATGGCGGTAATTATTGCTGTCTGAGTGCCCTGCTGTGGTAATAATTTTATTCACAGTTTTCCTTTAACCTTCCAAACACTCTCATATGTTGAATTCTAATATCCCATTTTAAGAATGAACTCTCAGAGGGACATGGGTATAAAGATTGTTTCTCAAATTTTCCTCCAGGGTTACAAAGTGAAGTAGTAAATGTCAGAACTTCAACTCAAGTCCAGATCTGTCTTATGCAAATTGCATGTTAGTGCCCTCTGAGATAGACAGTTCATATCTAGTATCTGGCAGAAATGGAGTGGCCAAAACAGAGCTCTAGGAAACATCCACATGAAAATTGCAGAAAAGAAAACTTGCAAAGAAAACAGAACTTTAAGAGGAAAACAAAGAAAGACAGGAGTCATGAGAGAAGAGTAGAGTGGCAAATATGTACTATTTGTCAGTGAGCTTGATTTTGAAGAAGAAGAAAAAAGGAATGTACTGTGGAGGATGAAAACAATGACCAGCCATGGCATGTCACAAGTTTGCAAAGTAGAGTCGTCAAGTTATGTGGTAGGGAGAGATAGAAGATTGTCGAAAATGTTTTACCTTTTCAGGAAGTTTGCATGTGTCCTCCCAGGAAATCTGGGTTTTATCCAAGTCAGAACAGCAAGCGCTCCGTGAGACTGCCTTCAAATTTAGGGACCTGATAAGTGAGCTTCCTAGTAGTGATGGACTTATATTTAATTCAAATGAATTAATTCTGATTTTTAATAAAGTAGGACAGTAATAAACATTAGTGAATATAACTTTCTTCTAAATGTGCTAATGTTTATTCAGAAGGTTATAACTATGATGGTCAAAAGGCTTAGGAATATAATTGTGTCTGTGATGAGCACAATGTTAGAGACTGATTAAAGATAAATCTAAGGTAAATGGAATAATATTTACCATTATTGGAGAGAGCCTATTATTTATAATGGTGACTTTATGATATCTAATTTGAAGTGTCCAATCCTACTTCTCCAAATGGGGGTTTTGAATGAGGACTGCCTCTACAAAGGGCATCAATGTTTGAGTCCTTAAGTAGTTTTCCCTTTATTTATAACTTATGTCCTGTTATGGAGGCAGGGGTCACATCTGAATTAAGAATTCCCAGTTAATTGTCAATAAAAGAGGGACAAAAAGCAAGTTGATCCAACATACAGGGACAAAAGTGCTTATGGTAAAGGCAGCCTATGAAGCAGCAGGAAAACCAAGAAAATGCCACATACAAGGCTGAGGCATGCCAGGACCAACAGCAGGGAAATGACTTATTTTCTGAGTTTATGCTCACGTTTAACATTCCTGGTTTAGGTTGAGAAAGGAAAATAAATGAGTCCAACACAAAGTTCACACTTAATTTTGGTTGTGAATGATATAGTATTTCATAGTTAATCAAATTTAATTTTTCATACACTGAAAACCCCAGAAAGAGTTGGAAAAAAGATGGCTGTTATTCAGTCATGTTCTACTCATGTAAATAATGGTAAATTAGGCACTGATAATATATTACACCAGTGTAGGACATACCATCTTAAAAGCCAAAGGCTTAAATATGTAATTTAAAAGTTATAAAGACATAAGTACAGTATATATAATTTTTTAATCAAATCGTTGTGGATAAACTTTACTGTAAAATAGTGATAATACTGTAAAATAAATGACCTTGTGTCCTTTTTCAAGCTACAATGGAGGAGAGAATGCTTTGGTATTCAAGGTTCTCTATTTGGTGTTGGGGGTAGGGAACAATAGAAGCTAAGTGTGGCCCTGGTCAAAGTACTTCACCCCAGAAATTTGGTAGGTTTTAAAGTTACTTCTTTCTAGGTTAGGAAACAGAGATTCTGAAAAGTTAAATAATCTTATCCATGGTGACAGCTAGTGAATGGTAAACGTCCGTCAAAATGCTGGGACTGGTGAACATTAACTTAAAATGTTGCCATATGGGCTAGTGGCTTGGTTATTTTTCACCATCTCTTCTTTCTATTTATTACTTTTCAGTTCAATCCATGTCAAGAAAATATTTTCAATCAGACTTAAAAAATAAGCCGATCGCAAAATGGCACAGGTACTTTGGAAGACAGCTGGCAATTTCTTACAAAACTAAACGTATTCTTAACATGCTAACAATTGGGCTCCTTTGTATAAAGTCATTACTCTGATGACTTTAAAATTTATGTTTACACAAAAACCTGCACACAAATATTTAGAGCAGATTTCTTCATAATATCCCAAACCTGGGAGCAATCAAAATTTCTTTCAATCAATGAATGGATAACCAGATTATGGGTAATTCATACAATGAAACAGTACTCAGTAAAAAAAAAAAAAAAAAAAAAAAAAAAAGACAAAATAAAAACCAAAGAAAAAAACACGAGCACTCAAACCATAAAAAATATATGTTGCAAAGTGAAAGAAATCAATCTGAAAAGACTACATTCTGTATGATTCTAACTATACAACTTTCTGGAAGAGACAATCAAAAGATCAGTGGTTGCTAGGCATTCTTGGGTAAGGGAAGGAGGCATGAATAGGTGGACCACTGGGGATGTTTAGGGTGGTAAAACTGTTTTTTATGATACTGGAATTATGTATACATATCACTCTACACTTGTCAAAATCTGTAGAATAGATAGATAAATAGGTAGACAGTTAGAGCTAGATGGATACAGATATAAATATAAATATAGATAGGTAGAATTAACTAAATATAGATATATTCTTAAATACAGTATACTGCCTAACATTTTAGAGGAAAAGGAAACTAGTATAAAAAATCGAAAGTTTCAAATTATTCAACATCATTTTTTAGATTAAGTTTGCCAAATAAAATACAGGATGCCCAGTTAAATTTGAATTTCAGAGAAACAACAAATAACTTTTTAATATAAATATATGTAAAGTATCACATAAGACATACTTATAGTACAAAATAATTATTTGTTGTTTAATACTGGGCAAACTGTATTTTGCTGAACCTTGCAAATCTAACTTGGATGGCAGTTCATATAACCTAAATACATGTCTTGAAGATTCTAAAAAGCCATTATAACATTTTAGTATCGGAACAAATATTAAAGATTCTGTTAATGACCTTGGTTTTGATAAGACTATAAAGCTAACGAAACTGAATACTTTAAATTGATTGTTGAACTTATGCTGACTCATTTTTTCTATTGCTTATGAAATACATCATTTGGACAGACTTTAAAATAAAAATATATCATTTCTATCCAAGTTGGATCAGCATACCATATTCTGAAATGTCCACATTACATTTTTAAAGGGCTCAAAATATTTTGAAAAATAGAACTCAGAAACATGATATAAGGTTGTTATAAAGTTAAGCAAAACAATCACGCCCAATATTACAGGAAAAAAAGACACTTCTGAAGGTAAACGTGTTAGTCACGTGAAACTCTAGAAATCAGTTGTTTAAAAAGTACAGCTGTGAAATAAGCATGCAATTAACTGCATGTTTTAAAACTGATTTAGCCTAATAAATACAAATAAAATTAAAGTCAACATTCTGCATGAAGTTTCTGGGAAATCAAATAAAAAGGAACCAGAGAATAATATATATTTACAGGATGGTTGGATATTTTAAATTAAATCTTATCCAGTCAAAATCATTAACTATAGATCAGTAGAATAGATGACATATCTGATGCAATTCATTCCAATGGTTAATTTTAACACTTGGAAAGCTTTTCCATTAGCATAGTTCAAGATACTGCACAGCAATTGCACACATATAAACACACACACACTTTAAACTGAATTTATATTACAATGCAAATTGCATAGTAGGTTATTTGATCTTCAAATTTTATCACTTATATACCAAATTTCAAAAATGATATTTTCTTGCTATTTAAAGATCTAATAACAATATTGCCATGATGTTCTATCACCTAAAACTTTAATATAATTAATATATATTTATATCTAATAAATAATTAATACATTAAGGTTACATCATTTTAAAGATGTTATCTCAAATCATTAAAGTTTATGAAATCAACTGGAAGAGTAGGCCAGTAGCTTAAGAGCTGAAACTTAGATAACATCAATATTCAGTAAAAATGAGCATTTTTTAAACCGAGGCTCGTGTATACAAGGTGTCTTCAATATGCAATTTTGTTGGCAGTATTAGTAATTGACAATAAACTTGTAAAATACTGCTCTTAAATGCCTACATGTGTTTTAGAGAAAACCAACACCTAATATCTCTGACTGATTGGAAATACTCCATCTGACAGGGAAAAGTACTTGTTAATGTTATTGTATTGAGACAAAATTTAATTAAATTAAACATAATGAATAAAAATTTAAATTCTTCCAGTATGTTTGTCATATGATACTCTCAACTAAAGTTCATTTTTTTTGAAATATTAAATTTTAATAAGCGTATATTAAGCAAAAACATTATTTATAGCTCCATCAAACAGTAGTCAGCAGATGAAGGTCTTTTTCAGTGAATAGCTATCTCATGTATATATGACATAAAACATGGGCTTTAAGTTGAAATACACATGTGAACTATGAAAAATATATTTATAGTGTTAGGGAAAAATAATTAAATTAATCTAGAAGATCCAACACATACAACCAAACTTAGAAAAAACAATTGTAAACATATGTAGAAAACATTTAACATAAGGCAAATTAATAGTAAATTTAATAAATTGTTGTTATCAACATAATATTTCAGGACTTTCTCCAATAAAAAAGAAAAATCTGAAACACAGAAAAATAAGAAATTAGATAGTCAACATAATGATGATTGTGTAGATTTTTTAAAAGATAATAAAGAATAATATGCTCCACTTTATGTAAATATTTTCAAAATGGAGAAAAAAATGAAAATTATTTAAAGAAATGTGAAATTTTCTAACAAAAAAAGACAGGTAGATATCAATGGGAAAAATTTTGAAAGTGAAATGCTAACTTTAAAAATGTTGTCAGGGTCAAAGAGCTTTAGAGTCTAAAGAAACAATTTATATATATTTATATATTATTGTATATATTTATATAGTATTATATATATACATTTATATTTCATATATTATTGTATGTTGTTTTAATTTTATATAATTATCATATTATTAAAAATAATTACATAGATGATGAAATGCTTTCCATTTTATTTAATCTAGAATAATCTAGAATAATTACATGACCAAAGTCTAATAAAACTAATGCAACAAAGTATACTTTAGATTAACCGTAATTAGGGATATAGATGGGAAACTCCTGAATAAAAATTCTAGGATTTTAAATATACCCATTTATGAAAAATGTTAAAATGTGATCAATTTAGCTTTTTGAGTAAATGGAGGGTTTATTAAACATTATGCAGGCTCTTATTATGATTCATTACATCACACTACTCTGTACTGAAACTTTGGAAAAGACAGATGAAATGGATAATTTTTCCAGAAAAGTCAAAAATACCAAAATCCCTAGTAAAAGGTTATAGTTAGTCAGTGTTTCTCAGTGTTCTCATCATGTAGATTCCTTGGGTCAGGGCAGAATGGCAGATATCTTGCAAACCCTCAGTATGTGCTTCTGGGATGATGAATGAATGAATGAATGAATGAGTGAAGTAACACATGCAGAATTAAAAATGAAAGCAGTATGACTTGTATAACAGAAAACATTTCTTTCAAATTAATACCCATGAGACAAATGTATTTTAAATATTGTTTATCTCAATTAATTTTACAAAGTATTTCATTTCTTTCAAGCCCTTACTGCCAGGCAATTTTTATTATTTATTCTTTCCATTCATATAGATTCTAATTATGAAGGGAAAAAACACAACAGTATATATTCTGTTCAGTTTTATACTATTTAGCTTCCTCCTTACATGTAAGAATAAATTGTACTTTTCTAGTATCTAACATACACCAACTTAAAAAATATATAATGTATTCTAATGCTTATATTATTTGTGTTTAAAACTATTTTCCTGGCATTTATTTTATTTTGGTTCATGAAAAAAATGACATATAAATAATCATTAAAAATATCCTTAAGAATAATTTAAGATGAATAAATATTCTATCAATTATGGTGCTTTAACAAATGATACTCTATGAAATCCTACTGAACTTTACTGCCTACTAATACTACATGTGAATATAGTATTACAAACGAACTGTGTGCATGTGAGACACATATTTGTTCTTTAAAAGGCTCCCCTCCAAGGGCAGTAAGTATCTTGGTTAAATATCTTCTTCTTGTTAAGACATTGGATGTCAGTCTACACTACACTTATAACACTGTTTTTTTTATTCCATACCATCCTCAGAAGTAACTATTTATAATATGAGTATGTATTTTCATTGACTTTTTAAAAAGCATTTGTATTTCTCTACAGGTAACTCTTGGAAACATACAGTATAATGCTCTGTTATTTTGTTTATAAAAGTATTATCTTCTTTTTAACATAAATAGCATGGTTCCCGAGGAAAACATATTTTTAAATATAAATTCAGCAACCTATGCTTTTTTAATCAACAAGTTTTCTCAGAGAATATTACCTCCCAGAAGAATGAAATGCCTCATTCTTTGTAGTATCTATTCTTTTTAAGACAGCTCTCTGCAAAAATCCATCAGATCTTCAAACCTTTCAGCTACAAAAATATAGTTTTTACTAAATAATCCGAATTTACATAGTGTTATTACACTCCAAATGCAAAATGATGCTTGCTGTGCTTACTTTTAAACAAACAACTGGTTATGAGTACTCAGCTTTATTAATTACTGAAGGACAGTGTTAACAATGATCATCATTCATTGATTACATACTATTTTCCAAGCATTATGGAATGTGGGTAAGCATGTATAATTTCTTTTGATAACTCACAAGAAGCCTGAGAAATAGAAAAATACTATTATCTCAATATTGTAGATGAGAAAGCTGAGGCTTAGAGATACTGTGGGACTTGCCGGTGGTCACAGAACTCCTGAGCTACAAGAGGGCTACATATCCAGGCTCCCTATCCCCAAGGTCCTCATGCTTAAAGATCGCACTATTTGCCTCAACTTCTGCAAATTTCACCCTGTTTTCTGAAACACTTGGTATAATTTTTCTTTTTAAATTGCAGTTTAGTATTAATGAAAGTATCAACCTTTCCCAAAACATGTGCTGTGCAGAGCTCAGAGCTCCCAGAGCATTATTATTCAATATTTCTCAGTCCTAAATAGAATATCATCTTAGTAGATTCCATGTATTACCTGTTAATGGAAATTCAAACCACTTCCAGACGTTTGATACATCCCTTTTGATATGTTATACTAACTAGAATTTGTTGAAAAGCCTGTAGTGATATCCTTTACAGAGACTAATGTGTACTCTCACAATAGAGTAAAAATGTAGGAGCAAAATGCCAGTCAGTGTGTGGTCAGCAGCAGCTTTTAGTAATCAATCAATACTCAAAGGAAAGCAATTTTGAAATACTCATCACTGTGATTGATTAGAATGTAATAGATTACACTGAGATTCAGTCATTCACTTGGAAGATCATTAAATAAATGGATCAGATACGCTGCCTGAAGTTCAACTTTCCTCTCCTGGGTAAAATTGGTTAGCACTACAGAGAACAAAAATTCAGAGCCAAACTCAAATGAATAAGGAGTTCCAATTTCCAGATACTTAGTGACATATAGAAGGCACGTTGGCAATTAACCCAATTTGCTTTCAGTTTTTAAAGGATAATTGTCAACAGTGAAATATATCTCTATACTCTTTTCATATTACTCTTAAGATCATAATAATCACTTTCAACCTATATTTCCCAACATTTTCTTATGAAAATTTCCAGAGAAAATTTGATAGAATTTTACAGTAACCTTCCATAAATCTGCCATCTAGATACTAGCGCTAACATTTTCCTATATTGGCTTTATCTATCCGCTTTCTACCCATCAATCACCAGTTCTTAATTCGGGATGTCATTCAAAGTAAACTGTGGCATCAATACAATTCCCCCTAAATATTTCAACATCACCATATACTTTTATGTGAAAAAATAGAAAATGCTATTTTGTTTACTTCTTTGGGGAATGAGGATTTTTTATTTTTTAATTAGGCAGTTTTGGTACTGTTATCTATTCATCCCTTCAAATTAATGCAGCTATGTTGCTGTCATGATTTGTAAGTAATAAGGCTTGTGAAAAGGAAATGACTGTTGTTTCTGGCCACGCAAAATGTGTCTAAATTAAAAACACGGTTGTATACTGGCGATGCCATCACCTTAGCTGCAGCTCAGTGGGCAAATTTAATTCATAAATCCTTCAGCAGTGCAGACTCAGACCTCATCTGTAAGCAGGCACATCCTTGTCATAGAAACCTTCTAATTACCTTCTTCAGCTGCAAGTGAGATATTTATAGCAACAAACAAGAGTGTATGTCAGGGGTGCCCTGGCATTGTGGTGACCTTTTGGGGAATAACACAGCAGACATAACTGCTGGGGATCTCAGGCACTTCAGGTTGTCATCAAAAGAACTCTACTGGAGGCAGTTAAATAAAACATTACTGAACATGACAGATTAAAATGACTTCTGCCTAAAACAGACTTAAGTTGAATTAATAAGACCATGCTTTCCTATGGACCCTTGTGCTTTCATTTTGAGAAAACTAATTTTTGTTTGGGTTTCTCAGTGTACCCCTTTTCATCAGTTTCCAACCCTATGAATACACTTTGACTTTTAACTGGCTTAAAATGCCATCACCCATTCACTCATTTAATTAAATCCATGAAGCGATAACCAGCCCCTTGTGCAAATCAACATGAGAATCACTGTTAAGACAAAAACAACTTGCCTTTAAGTGGGTCATAATTTTTACTATAACCACATAAGCAGTGGCATATAAAATCTTCAGTTACAATTTATCTTTGCAGTATTGGGATGGCCAAAAATTTCCTTTGGTTTTTAAAGTAAAAATAAAGGACACATTTTTCATTTTCACCAAGAACTTTATTGAACAACGTACTCACCATTTTGTTCCACTACCTTCTGCCATTTTTCAGGCAATTTCATAATACCATCTTCCCGAAACTTTGTATCTTTTTGAGCAAAGAACTGTTCCAGGTGCCTTTTACATTCTTCTAGGGAATTGAATTTTTTTTTTTCCATTAAGAGCATTTTGTAAAGGCTGAAAAAAATGGAAATCGGAAGGTGCAATGTCTGGTGAATACAGCAGATGAATCAGAACTTCCCAACCAAGCTATAACAGTTTTTTGCCTGGTCATCAAATAAGTATGCAGCCTTGCGTTATCCTGATGGAAGATTATGCGTTTTCTGTTGACTACTTTCAGATGCTTTTCGATGAGTGCTGCTTTCAGTTGGTCTAATTGGGAGCAGTACTTGTTGGAATTAATTGTTTGGTTTTCTGGAAAAATCTCATAATAGAAGACTCCCTTCCAATTCCACCATATACACAACATCACCCTCTTTAGATGAAGACCAGCCTTTGGTGTGGTTGGTGATGGTACATTTTGCTTGCCCGAGGATCTCTTCCATTCCACGCTATTGTACAATATCCACTTTACATCACCCATCACAATTTCTTTGAAAAACGGAACATTTTCATTATGTATAAGTAGAGAATCGCATGAGGAAATACAGTTAAGAAGTTTTTTTTGTTGTTGCTTAACTTGTGTGGGACCCAACGTGATTAACGTAAACAAGTTGGTGTAAATGATTTTCAACGCTTGGTTTTGATATTTTGTGTATGTTGGCTATCTCCCACGTGGTATAACATTGATTGTTCTCAGTTAATGTCTCTATTTGAGCACTATCAACTTCAACTGGTCTACCCAACTGTGGAGCATTGTGCAGTGAGAAATCTCCAGCACGAAACTTCACAAACCACTTTTGACACGTTCGATCAGTCACAGCACCTTCTCCATACACTGCACAAATCTTTTTCTGTGTTTCAGCAACACTTTTACCTTTCTTGAAATAATAAAATACAATATGTCAGAAATGTTGCTTTTTACCTTCCATCTTTACCTTCCATCTTTACCTTCCATCTTCAATTTTGGTTACACAAAAATTCACCAATTTTGATCTTTTTAAAAAATGCACGCTGATATGACAGCTGTCACAGTACAATGTAATAAAATTGTTTCGAATGAAATTAAAGACAACTAAACGCTATGGAGCCACCTTACGGAAAAAAACCCAACGAATCTTTTGGCCAACCCAATAATTAACAGTTAGTCATTATAAGTAAAAACCGATGTCTGCATATAGAAACAATATTATTTTTCTTGATTACATAAGATGATTTTTTAAATGATAGTATTAATATCTGAAAAACAATGTGTTTCATTTTTTTTCTTTTTCAGGAACTTTCCCGTTGTTTAAATAATGATATGAAAAAAATGAATAATTGTAAGATAATGTATAACTAGAGCCAAATTATAACTATGATAGCAGCTTAGGACATCGCTTGATATATAGTAAGGGATTTATTAGTGTCAGTTGCTATTAATGTAACTAATACTATCACTCTCACTCTTTTTCTACTAATTTTACAGTGATAATAAAAATGGTAATGATGATTTTGGGTGTGAATTTGCAGATCAGGTTAGGAAAGGTGAGGTACACATCAGAGATGTAGACCATTGATTTGATGCTGGGGTTCCTGGTTGCTCATGGAAAATGGGAAATGATTAGGAGTATGATTTCCAACATTCAAACATAAAAAAACTGTTTTGTAAATAAGAGGTACAATTACTCCTATTACAGAGTCATTGAAAAATATCTCCCATAAATTCTCACAAAAATAAATGGTATTAATTATTAAATAATAATTAGTTTAACAATAAATTAATAAACAGTAAGGTCAACAACATTTCATAAGTAAATATAAGCATCATGTGTCTATTCTTTTAAAATCCTTCAAATTTGGCCCATGACACTAATTATAGCTTAATAAAAATACTTCTGTGTTGGGCCTAACAATGTGATTGAAGTTAATAGTTTTCTGATTATCTGGATAAACTCTAATATGTATTTTGAACACCTAATAAATGGATAAGTTGCATATTCTTCATGAAATTGCCAATTGTCTGTAATTAAATTAAGTCTGAGGTCACATGTAGCTCATTATCACCATGGTGTTACATTCATGGAAAGGTCAGTCCAAAAAGCAAAGGAGATGAAACAACAAATCTCCTGAAGGAAATTAAAATCAATGCAATTTGTAACACTCATTCCTACTTTTTAAAGTCTCCTTTTTTTCCCCCGGTGTATGCTGAACTAAAGTATTCCAGAAATTCTTGGTATCCAGTCCTCACAATTTTATCCTCTATCTTAACACCCTTGGACATATCAAAAAGCATCACCAGTAGTTGTAGCTGAACGACCTTCCAACCACCAAGACCCATTCCACCTAGGGTTGAAGCTGCTAAAAAACATTGATGCATTTCTGCAATGTAACTATGATAATATCATTTATCACAATCCCTGGCATTCTTTGCCTATAAATTTTTCAGGATGACAATAATTAGCCTGTACCCATATGGATCATCTGAAATCTGAGTAATCAAAGGCCCCATCGCAAAATTCATTTCCAAGAAAATCTAGTCTCTATATACTGGAGGTCAACAGCCTTGGCATACTCCCACCATTTGATGGCACAGCTGGTACTTGCTAAAAACATCCTCCTCCTGGTGGTAACAGAAACACCAGAATATTCCGGAGAGGTATTCTTTCAGTTAGGGCCTGTTTAGCTAAATAAATAACCATAAATAACTTCCTTTACTAAAGTGCTTGTTACAGTGACAGACACATAAAATGTTCGCTGACCTCTGGAAAAGAGAAAAGTTATGGTCATATGTGAACTCCACTGTCCCCAAACAGGTACTCTGTGAGACTTGCACAGGTATATAAAGGCATGGACACAATACAAACACACACACACACACACACACACACACAACTTAGATTGGTGGGAAAAGTCCATAAAAAGTCCAACTCCAATTTGAAAAGTCATGAGAGTTTTCAGACTTCCTAATTTATTAACCACATATAAGACCACTAAGGTCTGATTCTCCATTTGAAATACCAATTATAAAGTGTATATTATCTCAAAATGCAGTTTCCATATCAATGTGTTTCTTTAATGTCACACTGACTTTGTAATTGATTTCAAGAATCCAAATCTCTCATATGTAATTGTCCCTTAAGTCTTAAAATTTGAATCCAATTTTCAGCCTGTTATATTGAAAATGTACTCCTTGCTTAGGTCAAAGATGATGATTTTTTATTAAAGGACCAATGGAGCATTAGTAAAGTACATCTTAAATTGAAAATCTTAGAGGGTGAGCTATAGAATGAATCCCATATAAACTTGTATTGAAAGTAACAAGTAAAATATTACAGACTATAGTGTTTACATACATTTCTTAAACACATAAAAAGTCAGCTGGGGTGGTATGCCTCTGGCTGAGAGCAGATGATAGGACTGCTGGCTTAATTCCCTACTCCAGTGAGTCTGGAGGATGGGCTCTGAGCTTGCCAGTAGTCTCTGGTCAAGCTTCCTAGATGGTTGGGACCCGGTACCATATTCAGCAGGAGACAGGGCTATGAATTAGTTTCCCTGCCCTGACAGGGCAGCAGAGTGAGACCAGGGCCTGCACAGCTCATTGGTTTATAATGTTCAACCTTACTTTGGTAATAATGTTTTCCTCCAAATTCTTTCCTTTCCTGGAGTCACTCCATCCTCACACTGGGACTTTCTGTCCTCACACCTATATAATTTTCTCTTCATACCCTACAGATAAAAAACAAAACAAAAATCAAAAGCATATGACAGCTCCATCCCCCTTGACCCTCCCTTGGGGATGGAAGCACCGAGAAGGGACAGCAGGGCCCCCTTGCCTGTTACAATTTCCTCTGCTCTTATTCCATTTCTTTCCAGATTTTCTGTCCTGCAACACCCTTAACTCCCCAATGATCATTTGTCACCATTGGGGTTTTAAGGTTATTGAGAAACAGTGAGTAATGTTCTTGTCAAATAATTAGAATGTAAATATTCTGTTTTGGAATAACTGCAGACCAATAATGCTTCAGCTGTGAAACAAAACAAGCAGAATATACTCCAATAAAAATTAAAGAATGATTCAGACACTTAATATTTCACTAATGAACTAAATGATTCGGACATTAATACTGAATATATTAGTTATATTTGCATGAACACGTAAAGATAAACATGTGGATATGTATGTACATAGCTGTATTTACTATATACATTATCGATTAGCATTTGAAAATGATGCTAGCTATGCAGTAAAGGACATCTGAGCAGGATAACAGCAGATGTTGTTCCAATATGGTTAAGAAGTTGGTTTGGTGGGGAAATACCTCCTGAATGGGTTTATCCAATTCAGGAAAATGTGTATCAATAAAATTTTTTTGAAGAACGGATAATTTTGCAATCCCCGAAATTGTTGATTGAGAAAAATTTAGATAAATGAATGTCTAAGCCAGGGAGAAAAAAAAAGTACAGGGAAAGAAGGCATCCTAATTAAACAAATGATATCAGCCCTATTTATATATGTCAGAGAATGACAGGGACTAAGATAAGCTGGTTATATTGTACCACATCTGAGCCCTCCTGAAGGATCAGAGAAGCACTAGACGGTGGATATGGAAGAAAGGTGTAACAAACAAACAAAAAATTATAGCAAAGAAAATAAAGCAGAATGAAGCAAACTCAAAGCCTAGAGTATTAAAATCTGAGGAGAGACAGTGTCTGACCACAAAGCCATGGACTCAGTCTTCACCTGACCCAGAGGCATCAACAGTTGTATCAGATTATGAGACTGTTGAGGGTCTTTTTCCAACTGAAACAAAGTTGAGGTGATGGAGAATATGTCCTAAGAAGGCTCACCTCACAATAGAAACAGAATTGTGTCCTAGAAATGAAAATGAATGCTTACAAGTGAGTTCTGATGCTGACACCAGAGAGGACCCATAATTAATTGAGTATTGGGGCATTTTAAACAAGAAATACAAAAGAAACCTGGAAATTAAGAGGGTTGAGTTGCATACATAGAAAAGAAAGTCATTTCAAGTGACTACCATGGCCAATTAAGTTTGCAAGAAGGCCGACATTTCTCAGATGCCATTTTTTAGACACCACCCTCTGAGATAAACCTCTAGTTATTGTCATCATAGTTCCACTGTGCAATGGAAAATTTCTCCTAAATAAGGTGTGGTTCAAAGTAATGAACTCCTGAAACAGCAGAGGTGGAACATCATCATGGTAAATGTGTGACCATGATTTTCTCCATCAATCCTTTTCCCTTCATCTGCTGCTGAACGTCTGCTATCATCTTTGGTACCTCTAGGTACTCAATCCTGATAAAGCTTGAAATGACTGTTTTTAAATACTTGGCATTGTCTGTTTTCTAAATTTGGTTGTGTAGGCACCTTGTTACCATTTGTGTATCCTATTATTACTTTGGACTCTTTAAAAAAATGAAACACTGAAGAGCCTTGGCATTGAAATGATAGAGCTCCTGGTACACCAGAAACATCACAGCCACTTCATTGGAAGACAATTCAGGTTTTCTGAAAGAAATAAATCAATTTAGACACTGAGAACCCCTCTAGCCTAGATTAATCAGACTATAACTCCAAGGAGGATTAATTTTGGACATTACTTTCTTTGACATTTATTTAAGTCACAAGGAAAACATCTTTTATTTTGGACTTTGATGGTATATATTACTATTTAAGCATTTTAATTTACATCTTTTTTTTTGGATTTTAACTCACAACATGAATTTTATATTTGATTTCTGTTTGGTAATTTGATAAGAGGAGGATATTTATAATCAAATTCAGGATACCTGAATGTTGGCCCTTTATTATTAAACTATTTAAATATTGACATTTGATCTCATTGTGAAGCTTTAAGGTAAATTGGACAAAACAGCTCAGAAAAATTCGTGATGAGGATAGACTAGGAAATACTTAGCCTTGACTACAGAGTAGCATTAAAGTGAATTTAATCACTATACTTTTCTTATTCATTTTATAGTTTCTGTTATAAAACCAGAAAGCTACTGTATCTCCTGCCTCTAAATAGCATCAACTTTGGAAACATATGTGTGTGTTGTGTTATTGCCTTAACAATTCTGTGATATGAAGCTATTTAGAGTTATGTGGCTTTAGAAAGAAAATGAACAATATTTACTAGTTTGAGAGATCCACAGAGACTTGCACCTGTAGGTTATTTTAATCTCCTTTAAAAAAAACTACCCTGCCTAAGGTAAAGAATGGACTTTGGGTGATCATGCTGTGTCACTGTAGGTCCATCCATTGTAAAAAATGTGCCACTCTGGTGGGGGATGTGGATCATATGGGGGAAGAGAAGGGATATGGGAAATTTTTATAACCTCCTTTCCATTTTGCTCTTAATTTAAAACTGCTCTAAAAAATTGTCTTGAAAAAATTCCCACAATTTCATTGGTTATCTGTAGATGCATATCCCCTTCTTTGTGAAAAAAAATGTGTTCATCTCTAAATATAAACCACATGAGAAGAATCAATTAATAATGTATTTGTATACACATATGAACCATGATATAATATCTACACTATTTCAATAGACTGCATTTGTTTCAACTCACAAGTGTTCACTCTAGCAATACTCTCCTAGCTGTTCTCTTTGCCTAAAATGATGAGATATCAGTTTGCCAAGCTCTTTCACCTTCTTTAAATCTTTGCTGGAATTTTACCTTTTACATTTGACCAGTCATATTTAATACTGCCACCGATTCCTCTTCCAATTGCACACTCCTGATCTCCCTTACTCTGCTCTACATTTTTTCTTCCCTACAGCACTTATCATTTCCTATTATGCCAGATATTTACTTATTTATTCTTTTTAATGATTATTGTATATTTGCCCATAAACGTAAGCTCCATGAGAATGCAGATCTTTGTCTTCTCTTTCCTTCTCTGGTATAAAGTGAAGACCTAGAAGCATACAGCACAGGTATTCAATAAGTATTTTCCAACTGAATAAATGATGTACATCTTTGCTTGCTGGACAGACTTACAACTCTCTGTGGGGGTCATAAGAAACATTCATCGTGTGATTACTCTCTAATTCTCCATATGCATCTTCCTCCAAGCCGCCACAACAATTCTGTGTCCCATCCAAAGCAAATCCATAAAATGGATACAAAAAATGCTTTCTCACTCCAGCTCCAGCCAGACTGATGATAGTTGGAGCATTTTTCTTTTAAACTAGAAGTTGGGCAATAAAGTTAGCTGTCTCTTAGACCTGGTGCCCCATTAATCAATGAATTAAGTTCTACTTATGTTTAAGTTTCACATCCTCTGGGAATACTTATCTACGTTTTCTTATATTCACAGGAAGTGTTTGGTGGTTTGTCCTTTGTGCTATGTGCTTCTTTTATTTTTATTTTTCATAACATATTATTGCTTACTTACTTTTATGTCTCCACAACTAGACTGTGAGTTCTTTGAAGACAGGTATTTTCATATTATTTTGGTATTCCCTGTACCAAGTGGAGAGCATGACACATAGAAATCATCCTTTAAATATTTATACAATGTCTGAAAGATGTATTCAGGTCAACTCTTCATTCCTCTCATATAGTAATATCTATGAATTTTAAAATATGTTTCTAATATCACTGTTAGCCACAAAAGTGTATTTAACGCTTTATATTATTTTTTTATTTCCCTTCATCGCATTTAAAAACTAAAATTTTCTTCTCTTTCATGATACCATGATATCATGGCCATTATCTCCAAGTTCAATAGCCTGCTTCTTTCCCGTTTGTGAGACAGAAGATTCATGAATAACCAGGAATATAAATGGCATGTGAGTAAACTCTGGTTTGATATTTTATAAACCTTATTTTGTTTCTTTCTTTTTATTTGTATCATCATCATGTATAGTAAAAAATGTGGTTCTTGTCATAGTCAAGTGGAGAGAGAAGTAGCTGCTTGAAATTATGTACAGAACAGGGCCTGATGCAGTTAGCTGATCTAAGGTGCAAAGTTGAATGAGAAAAATTAATATCTTATATTTGGTGCATATTGTGAGAAAACTTCCAGAAATAATAGCTTCAGAAAAAGTGGAAATATACTTTTAAAACTAGAAAATATTTTGAAATGGAACTAAACTTACATGATAATGGTGATTAAAATATTGACTTCATTTTGTAAGAAACAGAAAGTAGCAAAGAAATTAACAGCTGTATTGCACATATTATTAGTACTTTATAATATCTGTAAACATCTCCCAATTTATTCACATACTAAACTACTTGAAGACAGTGATGCTGCAAGGATAATCTTTTAAGTTTCATGTATCCTATTATCATGAGTTGAAGTAAATCTAATCTAATAATAATCTCTTAAATTAGTTTATATCTCACACTCAAAAAGAAATTAAAATTTCAATTGGACATAAATACAAATAAATTAACATTCAGCTTTTATTATTATTTAGTTTAAGCTTTTATATATCTATGGAGATAAAGTATATTTTCCTTGTTTGTTATTAATATAATGTACATTAAATGAATGATCCTGATCAGATAAATACAATAATGCCATAGTTACTAATATTTGAGTCTCTTCATAAAAACATAACAAGTGATAGTAACAGCAAGATCTAAATGACAAACTTTTCAACAAATCTAGGTAAGAAGGTATCCCCACAAACTCCAAAATAGAAGTGGGTGGGGACAAATTGTCAATAGGCAAAAAAACAGCATAGTATATGACTCTTGTGGGGAAAAGGTATAGAAAGTAGCAGGTTAGCTGAGAAATTTAAGAGCAAGAGAGCCCCAAGATAGCCATCTGGTATTCACTGGAGAGCCACAGGGCAAATTAGGACTAGCAGATGAAATGGAGGAGGTTTTACACTTTTTAAAGGAAGTTGAAGGCAAGTGGCCAATGGTAATTTAGAGGGACTGGAGTGGATTAGTGCTTATGAGCCTTAGAAAGTGAGCTTCCAGAGATACAGAGATCCCTTCAGTACAGGGTCCCAAACTGAGAAGAAATTTCTGGGAATGAATTAGAAATTTGAGGAATAATAGAAAGGACAGAAAAAGAAGGTCCACATAAAAATGATAGATGGGAACATTACCAGGACATCCCAGAAGTCTAGCTTTCATATTTAAACACTAAACACACATACGTGTGTGCACACCCATGTACGTACACATAAAAAAGAAGTGGAAGAAGTGGGAGCTTTATGAACTTATGGAAAATTCTATAAGCCACAAATTCTTCAAAAAAGTTCAAGTAAACTGATTTGATATAATAATGATCAACAGAAAAGTTGCTATAAGAAAAAAAAGACAAAAACGAGCAGAATAACGTGTCTACAGACAATTAAAACTTGTCATAGTTATGTCTATAGAACAGATAAACTGAGTTTTCTATTTAATACAAGGAAAGGACGTTAAGAAAATATTACAAAGCACAAAAGAACCACATAAATTGGAATTTTAAAAACACAGAAATAAATGAATAAAATCCGGGAAATAACTAGTAACACAAGAAAAATTAAATTTAGAGATGAACACTGAACTAGAAGGAACACAAGAGTGCATAAAAGCAATAGATAGAGTGCATGAAAAACAGGTTTAAAAAGGAAGAGTTTTAAAAACTCAAAGAAATAAAAAATTTAATAAAATTAAAATATAATAACTATTGGCAGTAAGCAAAGATTCAACATTTAGTTGCATATATGTTTGTTATTATTTATAATTTTAAAAAAACAGAGACATTTTCTTGAATTACAGATTTTAGTGTATATTCTGCAACCTCATTTTCAATGTATGAACAGTTACTACCATACAAAAAAAAATAGAAAGAAAGAAGGAATTGATATTACATGTTTCCTAATGGAATCACACACTACATATAGGCTTACCAAAAAAAGTAAACTACAGTCTTATCAAGATTCTGGCTCCAGCTGCCAATTTGCAGGAAATATCGAGATCAGAACATTTTTAATTTCACCATGAGTATGCAATCAACAAAATATAACACACAGAAAAATCTACCATATGTCCCAGATACTTCAAAAGAAAAAAAAATGGAGAAAGTAATCTAGAATTTAAGATTTTTTAAAAATGGACCATTCCAGACAGTTACTCTGTAGATATGGACAAGTTGATTCTAAAGTTTTTATGGAGAGGCAAATGACCTAGAATAGCCAAAACAATATTGAAAGAGAAGAATAAAGTTAGAATTTACACTTTCCAATTTAAGACTTACTATAAAGCTACAGTAATCAAGACAGTGTATCGGCAAAAGAATAGATGAATAGGTAAATGCAACAGAATAGTGAGCCCAGAAATAGGCCCACATATGTGGGTCTATAGTCAACTGATCTTTGACAAAGGAGCAAAGGCAAAACAATGGAACAAAGATAATTTCTTCAACAAATGATGCTGGAATAATTGCACATCCACCTACAAGCAAATGAACCTAGCCACAGACCTTACATGGTTCACAAAAATTAGCTCAAAATGGATCATAGACCTAAATGTAAAACACAAAATTATAAAACTCCTAGCATATAACATAGGAAAAAAATGCTGATGACCTTGGGTATGGCAATGACTTTTTTTTTTTTAGTAATTATTTGTCCAAGGTCAAATCACCAGGATCTCTCAGATACAAAGTGCTTTTTTTGTGGTAGGAGTTTATTAATTAATTTATTTATTTTTGCTGTGTTGGGTCTTCGTTTCTGTGCGAGGGCTTTCTCTAGTTGCAGCAAGCGGGGGCCACTCTTCATCACGGTGTGTGGGCCTCTCACTATCGCGGCCTCTCTTGTTGCGGAGCACAGGCTGCAGACGCGCAGGCTCAGTAGTTGTGGCTCACGGGGCTAGTTGCTCCGCGGCATGTGGGATCCTCCCAGACCAGGGCTTGAACCCGTGTCCCCTGCATTAGCAGGCAGATTCTCAACCACTGCGCCACCAGGGAAGCCCCGGCAATAACTTTTTTAGATGCAATATCAAAGGCATGATTCATGAAAGTAATAATTGATAAAAGGAACTTCATTAAAATTTTAAAAACTTCTCTGGTGTATGGCTCTTAGCATAACTGATGCTATCTTGGGCCTTATGGTTTTTCCTATCATTCTACTGACCCCACCCAGGATTGTACTGTGCAGTAAATCACTTCTCTGTTGTCAAAGGCTTTGTAGTTAACAGGTATTTTTTTTAAAGAATCATTAGGATCAGGTGGTCTCCATGTTCTGTTAGTTCCCAAACAATGATAAAAACCTTCACTGACTTATTCCTAACACCCATGAGACTTAGTTACCCATTCTTGAATGTTGACTTAGGAATGACCTTCCTGTTTCCAAGCACCTACTCCCATACCATAGGCTAATTATAAAATTGTCCCAGTGGCCCATCAGTGGTCAGAGTGCAGCTGTGAATGTTTCCGGATCATTGTCCAATTCTGACCCCACCCTGTGAGTAAGATCCATTGATTATATGGATCTGCCTGCCTCATTTTTTGGTCTCAAGATGGTCTCAGTTCAGTGGGCACTTTTTGTACCCTCCACTCTCCAACATCTAGGAAAGACAATGTCAGAAGTATGAGAAGACAACACAGGTTTGGAATAAATATTTGCAAAAGACACATCAGGTAAAGGACTGTAATCCAAAATATACAAGGAACACTCAAAACTCAACAGTAAGAAAACAAACAACCTAATTAAAAAATAGGTCAAAGATCTCAACAGACACATCACCAAAGAAGATACACAGATGGTTAATAAGCATATGAAAAGATATTCCACATCATATGTTATCAGAGAAATGAAAGTTAAAACAATGAGATTACCACTACACACCTATGAAGAGACAAAATCTGAAACACTAACAATACCAAATGCTGGCAAGGACGTGGAGCAACAGGAACTTTCATTCATTGCTGGTGGGAATGCAAAATGGCACAGTCGGGGCTTCCCTGGTGGCGCAGTGGTTGGGAGTCCGCCTGCCGATGCAGGGGACGCGGGTTCGTGCCCCGGTCCGGGAGGATCTCACATGCCGCGGAGTGGCTGGGCCCGTGAGCCATGGCTGCTGGGCCTGCGCGTCCGGAGCCTGTGCTCCGCAGCGGGAGAGGCCACAGCGATGGGAGGCCCGCGTACCGCAAAAAAAAAAAAAAAAAAATGTCACAGTTACCTTGGAGGACAGTCCGTTACTTTCTTACAAAACAGAACATACTCTTACCATATGATCCATCCATCAATAACTCTCCTGGGTATTTACCCAAAGGAGTTGTAACAATGTCCACACAAAAACCTGCACACAGATTTCTATAGCAGCTTTATTCATAATTGCCAAACTTGGAACTAAATTATTCTTCAGTAGGTGAATGGATAAGTAAACTGTTGTACATCTAGACAATGAAATATTATTCTTCACTAAAAAGAAATGATCTACCAAGCCATGAAGAGACACAGAGGAAACTTAAATATGTATTAATAAATGAAAGAAGCCTGATTCCAACTATTAGACATTGTGGAAATGTCAAAATTATGGAGACAGTAAAAAGATCAGTGGTTGATAGGAATTGTGATGTGGGATTGGGGGGCGCTATGAATAGGAGTAGCACAGAGGATTCTTAGAGCAGTGAAAATACTGTGTATGATACCATAATGATGGATACATGTCATTATATTTGTCCAAACACATAGAATATACAACACCAAAATGAGCCCTAGTGTAAACTATGGACTTTGAGTGATTATGATGCGCCAATCAATCGTAACAAATATACCACTCTGTTGGAGGATGTTGAAAATAGAAGTTATACATGTGTGTAGACGAGGGTATATGAGAAATCTTTGTGCCTTCCCTTCAATTTTGCTGTGAGTCTAAAACTACTCTAAAAATTACAATATTTAAAAATTAATTTAAATTAATTTAAAAAATTAATGGACCAAACTAAAATGCTTGGGGATGGTCATTTGGAAAACAGAACTATAAAGAAATGCAAATAAATTATTATTACAAAAAAAAGAATGTGAAAAAAAGAATTTATTATTACAAAGTTAAGTAAATTAATAATTTTGGAGGAAAGAAGAGAGTTGAGATTTGGGTCAAGTTCGGGGCAAAACTTCTGCTGTGGTTGGCAAAGATCAATTTCTTGGAATGACTGGTGATACAGAGCATTTGCCTTATAATAGCTCATTAATATACAGTAAGTCCCCGACATATGAATGAGTTCCATTCCGAGAGCACATTTGTAAGTCCAATTCGTTTGTAAGCCCAACAAAGTTAGCCTAGGTACCCAACTAACACAATCGGCTATATAGTACTGTACTGTAATCGGCTTATAATACTTTTTACACAAATAATACATAAAAAGACCAAAAAAAATCCCACAAAAAATAAAGAAAACATTTTTATTCTTACAGTCCAGTACCTTGAAAAGTACAGTGGTACAGTACAAAGTTGGCATTCAGGGGCTGGTATCGAGTGAACAGGCAAGAAGAGTTACTGACTGGAGGAGGGAGAGAAGGTAGGAAATGGTAGAGATTAAGGATCTTCGTCAGCAATAGGAGACAGAGGGCAAGCTGCACAACCACTTGTAGAGGATGCACACACGTGACAATGTAGACAATGTACATCAGACACGTGAACTAACTTACATGATTGGATATACAAATGCACATTTGCATTTTTGAAAGTTCACAACTTGAAGGTTTGTATGTAGCGGACCTACTGTATACCTTTAAACATGAAGTACAGCAGAAAATGAATGATTTTCTTAAAGTGGATGGTGGTTAGAATTTGAGGGAATAAACAAAGAAAAGACATTTAGAGGTTACAAGGAACTTAGATAAATTTGGTGACAAAAAATTATTTGCAATTAACTGCTCATTCAAATGATGAGAGCTCATAAAATCATGGATAAATTCAAAGTTTGAATCAAAATTCTAGATCAAAGACATGCAGGTGATCTATTTTAGTTTACAATGCATTTGATAGTAAAATATATTTTTGTCAGTATCTACGGCAGAAAAAAATGTTTTAAAAATTATAATGGTTAGGAGTTATATTAATTAAAAATATTCACATACATGTAGTACATTTAATAATAAAATTCCTGACTTATATGATTAAAGTCCTCCTTCTTAAGGTTTTAAGATTTGTATTAAGAATGTACATTGCAAACATATTCTAAATTATGTAAAGTAATTGTATGTATAGCTTCCTTCAATGAATATCTTAGATGGTATTTTATTCCTGCTTTTTAGTGTTACTGGAAAAAAATTAAAATATATTGAATGTATAGTTTGATATGATCTCAGCTAAAAATCATTCTAAATAAATACGAAGATTTTATGAAATATTTTTGTATAACTGTTACTAATGTTAGCCTAGCAAAGTAGCATTACCACTGCAGAGAGCTAATCAATTTATAGTAATCACTTTGATCCATGTTATTTAATTTTTATGCTAAGCAGAAGAACTGAATGGATTATTATTACCAAATCGTCCTTTATTATTAACGTTTTCCTGGCTTTCAGATGGTCATCTATAACATCTAATCTATTGTTCTTAAATAGGCAAATGTTAGCTTTAAAGATCTATTATAAAAATCCAATTAAAAGCATACCATATATCTCTAACATTTTATGAAATGATCACATCACAATAGTATTATATTATTGATAACTCAAGTCCTTTTTAATATTTACTGTGGAAAGTTTTTATGAACTCTAAGATAAATAACATATGTTAGTATAAGAGCACAGTTAAGTGGGATGTGTAATTTCTAGTATTGATTTTATGAAATAAATTATTAGTCTACAATAACATGTTATGTTAGGTGAAATGTTTAGGGTAGTTTTAGCTCCCTTTTATAGTAACTTATGCAAATAGGGAGACTTTGGTTACAAATAACTATATCGATGAAAAAAGGATCAGGGAACAAACATTTATGAAGCAGCTTTTTTGTGTGTGACTTTCAAAGTACACTAAGTAGTCCCTCAGTTCTGGGAATCCCAGCAGACACTAAAATCTGAAAATGCTCAAGTCCCTTATATAAAATGGCATAATATTTGCAAATAACTCAGGTACATCTCCCATGTACTTTAAATCATCTCTAGATTACTTATAATACCCTAATACAATGTAAATTATATCTAAATAGTTGTAAATACAATATAAATGCTACATAAATAGTTGCCAGCATGAAGCAAATTCAGGTTTTGCTTTTTGAAATTTTCTGGAATTTTTAAAAAATATGTTCCATTCTTGGTTGATTGATTCCGAGGATACAGAACCCTTGAATACAGAGGGCCATATGTAACTTGAAATGTCAGGCATTGTAATGTACAGTGTCAATTATAATTATCTCAAGTCATGTGAAGCATGGTTTTAAATGTATGTAGTAGTTATACATAAAATCAATATATCAGATTATTAAGAGACCATTATTGGGCAGATCTGGGGGTCTTTCCCATTCTTTTTCATTACTTTCTCTATCAGTTTACACTTATTTTGAAAATAAGGAGGTAAAGGAACAACAACAAAACTCCAAGTCAGGGTCTTCACCAGCACATATCACCAGATTGGGAAATTTACATGTAATTTGCATTATACTTTAGCCAGGAGTATGCATTGGAAGCTGAGGAGTTTGTCTCAATATGGGGAGTTAAGATTTACCAAATAGAGATTTACTTATAATTACTAGTATAACTGTTCTGCCACTGAGATAGTTTTAAATCTCAAAGTCTTCCAGATGGCATGTTTCCATAAAGATCCAGACCAAAACAGTGATTTTTGGTATGTTAGGATGGAGTAATTTTGCACCTTGTCCCTGTCACCAGGATTACTTTGGACCCTGTATAAAGGAAATGTTATTTCTAACACATATAATAATTAAAGGTCTCTGTATACAGAGATGACCATAATTTTTGTAGGATAGTGTTATAGATATTAGTTGATTAACTGAATTTTAAATGAATTGTTGCCTGAGTTTACACACTGGGATTCTTGAAATGAATCACCAAAAACATACAGGTTTACTCCTATGTACACATTTCTTCCCTAAATTTGCTACTTTTGTTTTCTTAAATATTGAAAATAGAGTAGCAATTTGACTAAAGCCATCGTTATTCAATCACCCATTTGCACGATTATGCTAAATTTTGAGAGGCTTTGATGACTCATAAAACACAGTCAAATCAGCTAAACTTTCCCTGAACATGGGCTTTCTTAAGCATACACTGTCAGCAGTGCCTAGATTGTCCGTACATCTTATAGGCCTCTTTCCCCCAGTGGTCACAAAATGTGCTTTTCTCCCATAAACCATTCATAAACTGCTTGAGGCTTGCAATAAATACAGATAATAAAACATTATACCGAAACCTCACCTGAAGTTTAAATAAGTATTATTTCTAACTTTTGCTAGATTTATCAAGGAAAATAAAAACTTAACCTGAAGCCATCATAAGAACTGAGGTCAATGTAAAATCATTGCATTGTGTTTATGAAAAAAATAGAGAATCTCACATATAATCATTTTCATACATCCAACCATCCAGCTGATATTGTCATCCAGAAATTTCTTAAGCATATCAAATTGATTAATTCCAAGATTCTATCCTTCATTCTGCTCCTAAACTCATTCCCACCCTTTTTTTTTTTTTATCTCACAAACTGGCAAATACATTATTCCAGAATATTCCAAAAGATTCATCTTTAATTTATTTTTTCTCACACCCTATGCCCAATCCATCAACTAATCTATTAGCTCTACCTTCAGACTATTTAGAACTCCATCATCTCACTATGTCCATTGTTACCCTCATCCAATTTACTATTCACTCATTAGGCAATATTTACTGAGTGATTACCACATCTCTGTCACTATTCTGTTGTGGATACAACAGTAGGAAAAACAAAAAACAAACACTTGCCTTCCTGGGTCTTATACTCATGAAAAACTCTTGGCCTAGATTATTGACATAGCCACCAAATGGATTACATGAGATTCTCCCTCCTGTCTGCAGATTTTCTAAACTTCAGCCTTTAAAAATGATAAACCAGAATTTGGCTCTTGTCACAAATCCTTAGATGGCTTCACATTTCACTCAGAATAAAAGGCAAAGTCCTTAATAAGTCCAACAAAAGGCCCTGTGAGCTCTGACCCCCAGCCACATGCCACTTGGATCAGGTCTCCTCAGACCCGTTCACCTACCCTGCTCATAAATACCAGTGTCCTTGTTGTTCTTGATTGGGTAAAGGACATTCCCACCTCTTGGCCTTTGCACCTTCTCTTTCTCCTTTCCAAAAGGTCTCTTTCCACATATTTTCATACCTCCTAATTCCTAGTCATGCTTTTTCTTTTAATTGAAGCATAGTTGATTTACAAGGTTATGTTAGCTTCAGGTGGATAGCAAAGTCATTCAGTCATACATGTATATATATTTTTTCAGATTCTTTTCCATTATAGATTATTACAAGATATTGAATATAGTTCCCTCTGCTATACAGTAAATCCTTGTTGTTTATTTTATATACAGTGGTGTGTATTCATGGATCTTATTACCACCTAAGATGTAAATATTTACTTCTTTTTTCTAGTCCTCCAACTGGATTGTAAGGATCATAAGAAAAATGGCATTTAATTTATCACTGCTATTTAATAGTGCACAAGTAAGAGCTTAAAATACATTTTGAATATGTTTATAAATGAATTAATGTATGCAATATTAATTTAGCATTCAAAAAAGTATAGAACCAAAACAAAACTCCTTAGGAATTATATGTGTAAACTTTCTAAAGCATATAACTATTGGCATATTTGTATATCTAATATATATTTATTTATGTATTATTTATAATATAAATGAGTTTTCTACTTTCCCCAAAAAGGAACTTGATATTTCTCTATAATAAATTTACAAATAGACTCAATCATTTAAGGCATTATGCTTGAACCACTTACATAATTTTAAACAATTAGATACAGATTGCTAGAAATTACAGCTTGGACAGATGATGAAAGGTTTCCTTGAATTTTTATCTTCTGATTCTGAGATATAAATATGAATCCCTCCTGTTTAATTTGCTGCAGCCAAGATGTAAATTATATTTAGTATAGTTTTACAGAGTACTGCAGAGTAAATGCTTATCAACTTTTGTATCAATCAAATACAAATCTCAGTAGGAAGAATCATTGCTTGATGAATTTCATTAGGCCATTGAGTTGACAATAAGTCCAAGAAATTAGGGTTTGATTTTTGTGAATGTTGATTTCTTTGCCATGCATGAAAATGAATGAAGATATAGATAATGTCTGCTTTCACACATGGGAACAACCTATCTTGGTCAAGGCAGAAGTTAAAAAATGAATGTTTCATTGAGTTGTATGGCTGCAATGAAAGGCAGCCATAAACCACAAAGCTGATTTTAGAGACTTCAGGGTGCTTTTTTCAGCCACAAACCATTCCTGCAGAGTCTATGCTGTTCGTCACCCCTTCCAAAATGATACTGAGGCATTGGATCAAGCATGAGAGATATATGGGCATTCAGAAAGAGATGAATGCATGGATTTAGAAGCCAAAGTACAAGGATATATGTGACATTATTACATATAGATTCGGTACTTTGACAAGAAAAGGATGAGCTATCAAAGACTAAGACCATGTTCATTAGAAATATAAATTCTGCCATGACCGGCTTGATGTCAAAATGCATTAAATACTCCTTGCAATCTAGAGTATTTATCCAACTAGGAGTATAACATTTGCTTAGATCTTAAGCCTTATGATTAATACGTGATAATCATGGGTAATAAATTTTTCACAAATTATTTTTCACTTGACGGCCAGGATGATTTATTAGATTTGTGAATTCATTTAAAATTCAATACCTTTGGGTGCTGCATCACTGAAGTTAATGACCCAGATTCTCCCACTGAGTAAGTTGTTTCAGCCTCCTAGGGTCCTATTAAATTAAGTTATTCGGTACATTAAATGTTTCCCTAATGTATTAAAGAGTTAATACACCCTACACTGGGGAAGTACCATATGAATTTTAAAAAATTAACAACATGTCATTTTTAAATTTAAATAATACCTTATTCGCATATAGTTTCATTTCTTTAGGTTTATAGGGTTCTTTAATAAATAGAAGTATTTTCAGGCAAGTGAAACGGATGACTTTTTTTTGTTCCATCATTCACAGGAAAACCTTTTAAGAAATATCATCCCCTTTGTCTAGTTCCATCTTTGCTACTATCAGGATAAATTTGCCCCTAGTAGTTGTAGAAGCAAAACTAAGGGCAAGTTCCATTTGTTTCCTGGGAATGCAGGGCTAGTAATGAGTGATTAGCCAAATCCCCACAGTTACTATTTGTAAACACTTTGTCATTTGGTAGAAGTTGGCGGGTAGTAGTAAATAATCTTTCTGTGGCTAATGTTCACATAATTTTGCCTTAACAGAAAACAGAGACAATAGGAACTAATATCACTTTGCCTTAAATATTATACTGTTTAACATTGCTACACATACAAAGAAAGAAATGACACACCCGCTACAGCTAATATATTTTTCAGGTGAGAAATATTTACTCACACAATAAAGGACCTTGCGAAATAAGGAGTGAAGAAGTAAGCAAGAAAGCCTTCCTACTTATAACATATCCATACGAACACAAGCATACACACAAATACATCCTTAAATAGAGTTATAAGCATATAGTGCAGATCTTATGGCAATTAGGGAAGAAGAAACATAATATGAAAGTATTTTCTATAAGCAATAGGACTATTATACTACCTTGCAAAGGCATATGGTATGTACAGATTATTGAATATTAGTTGAATAAAGTTACTGAGATGTCCTCAATCATGAGTAATATATTCCCTTCAGGAAATACTTCTAACCCTCCATTTCAGCTGAATTTGTTTCTTTATATATATTAAATATATTTATATATTTTATAAATATTTTACTATTTTTTTTCTTCAAGGCTAATGTAATAGTATCATTTTCCTTTCCAAATTGCTCCCTTTCTCTTTAATCCAGACTAACTCCTTTTCACATTTTAGATCTCAGTTTAATTTTATTTTCTTAAGAGACCTTCTTAGACCCCCTAAATATTTAGGTCCTTTTCTATGTTCCCTTAATGCCAGTCAATCACAACACTCATCATACTTTATGGCAGTTGTGTTTAGTAATATATTTCTATCCCTTGATCCACATGAAAACACATATGTTAACAATTACCTTTTTCTTATTAATATATAAAATCTGAATAATTTACATTTTCACAAGCCATGCCTTAGAATAGTAGACCTATGTAATTCAAAAAAATAGAATTAGTGAATTGTCTAATGTTTCAATGCTTAACTTAAAAAATAAAGGATTGATTTTATTTAGATTTTTTTTTATTCCTCATCAGTATTAGAATTTGAGCTAGTGTAGTAGGACTTCGGCTAATGCTCAATAACCTAAAAAAAATATCATTTTATTATTTAAGTTCTTCAGTACATTTTTATGCACTTTAAATTCATAAATTGATTTTATTTTTATACTTTTCTTTAAAAAATGTGTTCATTGTAGAAAATATAGAAAAAACAAATAAATAAAATAAAAAGGAATCATTTGTACTCAGAAATAATTGCTGTTCATATCCTGCTGTATATTTCTTCAACTGTTTCCTATTCATAAACTTACATGGAAACAGTAGACTTGTTTTGAGCTTAAAATTTTAAACCTTCATTACCCTGGAAGATGAGTCAGTATGCCAGCAGTGTTAGTATTCATTTTCCTGAGATGTTTTATACAACATGTTGTGAGAGCCAGTTAAGAGCAGTACAACACAGGTTGGTTATTGTTATTTTTCTACCTGGACTAATGAGCTGAGAACGGTTGCAAGAAGCAGCCTTCACATGCATGTCAATAGAAGACACTAGAAAACTTTCTTCTGGGCCACCTTACAAGATGCAAAAGGTGAGTTTATACATTATGCAAGTGACAGAATAAGCCAATGAAACCTGAATATTTCTTTTAATGTAACTTTATTTTTATCTGCAAACTGAGGGGTAAGCATTCATGTATAGCCATCTGCCTATAGGTTCACTCTATAGTTACTACTTTAAAACCTACTTTTTTATTTACCATTTTTCCTGCCAATATACTATCATATTGTTACATTTTTAATGCCTGCACAGAATTTCATTATCACTATGCCTTTTTAAGAACATTTTTTTATAAAACAGTCTGTGCGAATTCACAAATTGCAAAGGTAGAGCAATTTAGGAACTTAAAGTTACTAAAACTGTGCCTAATTTCTCTTTAAGTATAATTCAACAGAGCTAGAGATTGGTGTTCTATTCAATATATTTTGCATTCTAAATTGAACCTGCTAGGATACTATTTAAATATCATCCTATTTAACCTTTTGAAATACAAGATTTGCCTTTTAATGGGAAGTTGGCATTACATCATAAAATGAAACCAAATGTACTTTGACATAATTACTGCCAGCAGTAGTAGGCTTTTATTTGTGCATTATGGGTTTCATATAATAAAGATAGAGATTCAGCCTAATTTATTTTACCCAGGAAAGATGGGGAAAAAAATTCAAGGAAAAACAGCCTTTACTTCAGGTTTAATAATGAAGCAATACACATAACTTATGATAAATATTTCATCCATTCCTTAGAATAAATGCTATACAAGTAAAGTTTACAAAAGTGATATCACAAACCTTCCTAGGAGTAAAGCAAGCTAATTATTTTTTTAAATGTATGAAAAATTAAATAGAGCAATATTCATATGATGTTGTAATTATTTATTTGAAGGTCAGGGTCTTAATAGACTGAAGGTAAGTGTCTAGGTTTTATCTTTGTATATGATGAATAGAGACAGTGTCTGACAGTCAGGAGTGCTCAATAAACATATGTGGAAAGGGGGAGGGAAAGAAAAAAGAAGAGAAAAAGGATGAGAGAGAGGAGAGAAGGAAGATAAAGGCAAACCTGGGAGAAGTAACTGAAGGAGAAAGGAAGAAAAGATCTATAAAGTGCTGTAATTTTGGTGTAACCTCTCTTTATTTTTTAAACTGAATCAAATTATAAAGATTTCCAGATGACTATCTGAAGCAGTTCATAGTTCACACTTTTGAAGTGAAAAACTAAGGTTAATTATTTGTTTATTTTAGTAATGCTAAATTTGCTGATAACAGAAGATAGTTAAAATTGTATGGCTTATCAATCATTGACAGATTAATTAAAGTAAAGATAATTTTTCCTTTATCTTAGTTCTTATGGTATTGAAATTGTTAAGGAAGTTTCTATTACTAACCTGGGTTTACTTTAAGGTTACTTTTAAGTGGTTATGTGACAAAATGGAAAATAAAAACATGTCTAATGTATGGATTACTCTATTGTATTAAAAAATATAATTATAAGGACTTCTTTCTTGGTTGAAGCTTATCCTTATTCTTTCAAGTTATAACATTTTCTTGAATACGCCAGTTAGTAATAAGTAAGAACAACTGAACAGGACACTTTTTATCCAATGTTTTTCTTTACTCCAACTTTGAAATAGGAATATTAAATTGTATAAATTATTCTGAAAATATTAAAATTTTTATGCCAGACAAAGCTTTAGAAAGTGACACATCTTATGTTTGAATGCCCTCTATAACCAAACATATTCTCCCCTATTCTAAACCATGGCTGACTTCCTTAATAGCAGGAAATTCACTATGTCCAAAGTCAGCCATTGTAATTTTTAGATATATGTCATGATTTTAGATGCTTCTTTTCAATATAACCTAAATTTCTCCTTCTATCTTCCACAACTTGAAAGTTGTTCTTACTGGTAACCATGTCTCCTCCTGGAATATGGGACACAGTTTAGAACACAAGGGAGCTTGTTGCAAAATTTTCCATCTGAAGAGAAAAATGATTAGTTCCAACTCAGGTCCCAAAGCACAGATGCTGCAGACCTAGAAGAATCAAACACATGTTTGTGTTTGTTGGTTTGTTTTTAAGCTATCATGGTTGATATGAACAGACTGATTCAGGATCTGGAAAGAGACTGTAGAAGATAAAAAGAGATGTAGATTAATTGGTTAAAAATTTTAATTGTCTTACAGGGTCTACTACACATCTAATTTGTCTTATCATACCATACATGTTCTTGTCTTGCTATGCCTAGGATGTTTTATTAAACAGCCAAAACTCTACTGATACATTTTTAACAGTTTTGAGTGAACTCAGCATTTTATAAACAATGTTTTTTAAATTTTGGACTTTCTGTTTCCAATATTCATTTTATACTTTTTCTTTGAAGAGAATCATTAGTTTTAGTAAAAAGAAACCTTTTTAAACAATTACTTTTTTTCTAGATCCACTGAATGATCTAATAAATTCCTTTTGCTCTGTGATACAAGAAACTTCCTTAGCTTGTCTTTATTTGTGAAAGGGCTTGGCTTCCATTAAAATGAAAAGCAACTCGAATATCACTGTGCACAATTGTTTGCAACATCAAAGAATCCTACTTTTGGCAACACTTGACAGTATCATTGGTAGTGTCTAGCTCTCACTTTGCACTGAAATTTATAGGGAATCAGAAAATAACAGGGAAGTAAGAGAAAATCTTTACCAGGTCTCTCTCACTCAGGGTCCTGTTATTTTTGTTTAACTATGATTAAATAATTAAGGTTTGATCTAGCCCTGAGAAGTGAAATATACCTAAGTTTGGCTTACCCCTAATAAATAAAAATAAAAGAAATTATATTTTTCTATCAAGATGTTGGAGATTTGACACAAAACTTTCATTCAAAATACATAGTAATTTTAGAAAAATGTAAAAGTAGAAAATCACTATCATGTAATGAAAATAAAAAATAAGATGAAACCTTTTAATATACACACACACAGCTATGAATACGTGTAAGCCATGGCATTTGGGCTTCCATATCTCAAAGGCATCAGTAATGGTCAATAGGTTGCCTTTCACAAAATAACAGGGACTGCAATTCCTCCACATTAGTAATGTCTTAGAACGTGTCACTACTTAAAAATAGAGTCTGGTGTTGGGCTCCCTTGATTAAAAGGTTGAGGGCAGAGGCAGAAAACTGCCAAAATCTAAAACTTTGTTTAAGATCTGAGCCATACATACAGTACTCAGTGAGTGTACCTGAATAGCACCACTATGTCCTGAAAAGGAACTTCGAAATACATTATCAGACCTAGTGTTCTACTAAGTTTTGGGGTTGTTAATATGGGTAATTTTAAACCAAATTGACAAAGAGCGATGGTCACAGAGTGAGAAAGAAGAAGACACTAAAACATACACTTGGACTCACACACAAACATAAACTGTTCTTATTCAAAATGAACATGTACGTGTAAATTCTTCCAGGTGAAAATTTACAGTTGAAATAATAACCACAAAATCAACAAGGAGATGGTAAAGTATACAGGTTAAAATTATTTTTATGAAATTATATAAAAAACAAACATTTAGTCTGCTCAAGAAAATGGAGACATAAATTATAAACAAAAAATTTATAAAATACATCCATATGAAATAATAAAATGTGAAATTTAAAAATCAACTAAATTGTTAAATTTTATCAATTTAATTTTAAAATTATTCAATACGTTAGGACATATTCTTAATTTCATAAATTCCAAAATTTGTATAGCACCACAAAAGACCCTGAACAGTCAAAGAAATCATGAGAAAGAACAAAGCAAGAGGCATCATACTTCCTGATTTCAAGCTATACTACAAATCTATGGTAGTTAAAAATATGCTACTGGCATAAAAACAGGCAGACAGACCAATGGAGTAGAATCAAGAGCTCAGAATTAACCCCCCACATATACAGTCCACTAATGTTTGACAAGGAGCCAAATGGGAAAATGGTAACCTCTTCAACAAATGGTTCTAGGAAAACTGGATAAATACATGAAGAAAAATGAAATTGGACCCCATCTTACACCACTTACAAAAATTAACTTGCAATGGATCAAAGACTTAAACGTAAAACCTGACACCTAAAAATTCCTAGAAGAAAACTTAAGTAAATAGTTCTTTGACATTGGCCTCAGCAATGATTCTTTTAGATATGATGCCAAAAGTACAAACAACAAAAGCAAAAATCAATGTGTGACTATATCAAACTAAAAAGCTTCTACACAACAAAGAAATAATCAACAAAATAAAAAGGCAACCTACAGAATGGGAGAAAATATCTGTAAACCATATACTGGGTAAGAAGTTACCATCCAAAATACATAAAGGATTCAAACAACTCAATAATGAAAGGAACAAACAATCCAATTTAAAAATAGGCAGAGAAACCAAATAGACATTTTTCCAAAGAAGACATCTAGATGGCCAACAGGCACATGAAAAGATCCTCAATATCATTAATCATCAGGGAAATGCAAGTCACTATGGAAAACAATATGGAGATTATTTAAAAAGTTAAAATAGAACTAACATATGACCCAGCAACTCCACTTCTTTTTATATATCCAAAGGAAACAAAAACAGGATTTCAAAGAGGTATATACAATCATATGTTAATTGTAGCATTATTCACAATAGCCAAGATACAGAAGCAACCTATGTGCCAGTCAACTAATGAATAGATAAAGAAAAATATTATTCAATCATGAGAATGGAGGAAATTCTGCCATTTGTGACAACATGGATGAAACTTGAGGACATTATGCTAAATGAGATAAGTCAGAAGGAGAAAGACAAATACTGTGTGATATCACTTACATGTGGAATCTAAAAAAAGCCAGGCTCCTAAAACCAGAGAGTAAAATGGAGGTTACAAGGAGCTAAGGGGTGGGGGGAATAGAAGAGATGTTTAACGGTACAAACTTGCAACTAGTAGATAGATCAGTCCTAGAGACCTAATGCACAGTATAGTGATTATAGACAACTATATTGTATTATAATGTCAAATTTGCTGAGAAATTAGATCTCCATTATTCTAACCACAAAAAAGAAATGGTAATTATGTGACATGAGAGAGGTGCTAGCTAATGCTACAATGGAAATCATGCAGCAGAGTATCAAAGCAACATGTACAGCTTAAACTTACACAATGTTGAATATAAAATATATTGTATGTTTATTTATATATTATATAATTGAAAAATAGCTATACTTTTAATGATTTTATATTTGGGAAAAAATAATTCCTGATAAGTTAAAGGTGTACATATGAAAAATCAAGCTTTATAAACATTTTAAATATAGAATAGAATGCTGTATGAATTCAGGGTAGGAAAATATGCCTTTAAAAACACTCTAGAAAAAAATTAACAAGAAAATTTAATAAATTGTACAAATTTATCATTAAAATCTTTGGTCCATAAATTACCCAACAAAGTGATAAAAGTGATAGAGAGAAAATATTTGCCCCGTAATTATGATTATATTCCTACAGTTCTGTTTAGCAACTATTCGATTTTTCCAACCAGACATGTAATGGTAATTACTTTCCTTGCCTACTGCCTACTTAGAACTTGTGTGGCCATTGATTTGCTTTGATCAATGAACTCTGCAAAGTGACATGTGCCACAGTGTCATTTCTGGGTCAGAGTTTTAACAGCCATTTCTCGATTTGCTTCCTTTCTCTTTCTCTTGTCTCTGGGAAACAGAAGTATCCTAGATCACACAGTGGTTGCTCAGCAATGGATCCCAGAGGGAGGATGATGAAAGCAAAGCCCCAGCTGACTCACAGTGAATTTGTATCATGAGTAACATCTAAACATTTGTTTTTTTCTGGTTTTATTTTTTCATCATAACATAATTTAGTCATATGCTATATCAAAATTTAGCATAATTCAGTTACTTCTAATTAGAATCAAACTGTGTAATAACACACAAAACATTTTTTAAACCCCAACATATTAAAAGAAAAATTGAAACCAATCTCTGAATAGGCTATTCACAGAAGAGAAATCTCAAGTGGTTTAAAACTATATGAAACTACATGAAACCTATAAAGCTTTCCTGGTAGACATCACTTGGTTTTAATGTCCAGTGTCATAGAACTCATGCAACTCAACATCAAAAAACCAAACAACCTGAATAAAAAATTGACAGAGGACCTGAATAGACACTTTTCCAAAGAAGATATACAGATAGGCAACAGGCACATGAAAAGATGCTCAACATCACTAATCATCAGAGAAATGCAAATCAAAACCACAATTGCCTCACACCTGTCAGAATGGCTATTATCAAAAAGAAAACAAATAACAAATGTTGGCTAGGATGTGGAGAAAAGGATACTCTTGTACACTGCTGGTGGGAATGTAAATTGGTGCAGCCACTGTGCAAACATATGGAAGTTCCTCAAAAAATTAAAAATACAACTACCACACAATCCAGTAATTCCACTCTTGGTTATTTACCCAAAGAAAATGAAAACACTTATTTGCAAAGATAATAGGCACCCCAATAATTATAGCAGCTGTATTTACAATAGCCAAAATGTGAAAGGAACCTAAGAGTCCATTGATAAATGAATGGATAAAGAAGATCCGGTAAATATACAAAATAGAATATTACTCAACCATTTAAAAAAGAAATCTTGCCATTTGCAACAACATGGATGGACCTAGAGAGTATTATGCTAAATGAAATAAGTCAGACAGAGAAAGGTAAATACTGAATGAATTCACCTCTATGTGGAATCATAAAAACAAAACAAATGAGCAAACATAACAAAACAGAAACAGAGCCATGGATACAGAGAACAAACTGGTGGTTTCCGGAGGAGGAGGAATGGGTTAGGGGGATGAGAGAAATAGGTGAGGGAGATTAAGAGGTACAAACTTCCAGTTACAAAATGCATGAGTCGCAGCTATGTACAGTATGGGGAATATAGTCAATAATAATGTAATATCTTTGTATGGTGATGGATGGTAACTAGACTTAACATGGTGATCGTTTTGAAATGTATAGAAATACAAAACCACTATTTTGTACACCAGGAACTAACATAATGTTCTGGGTCAAGTATACCACAAAAACAACAAACAAACTCATATAAAAGGAGGTCAGATTTGTGTTTAACCGAGGAGGGAGAGTGGGAGAGGGGCAATTGGATGAATGTAGTCAAAAGGTACAAACTTACAGTTATAAGGTATAAAAGTGCTAGGGATGGAATGCACAACATGGTAAATATAATTAGCACTGCTGTATGTTATATATAAACATTGTTAAGATAGTAAATCCCAAGAGTTCTCAACACAAGGAAAATTTTTTTTCTTCTATTTTGTATCTATATGAGATGATGGATATTCATCAAACTTATTGTGATGATCATTTCATGATGTTTGTAAGTCAAATCTTTATGCTGTACACCTTAAATTTATACAGTGCTTCATGTCAATTATATCTCAATGAAACTGGAAGAAAAAGAATGTATTTTTTTATAGATAACAGTGTGTGATAGAGACTATACCATCTAACTGCATAATTTTCCTTACTAATTTTGGGAGATTTAATCTGCCTTGGACTGAGAAAGTGTGTTTCCAGTTCTCCTTTCACATTCGGTAGTCTCCATGGAAGTTGTTCTTACACTCTCAGGTGCATACATATACTAACTATTATAATGGAAAGGGTTTAACTGTAGACTTTAGCATTGCAAAATTCCTTCTGTAACTATTTGTTGACTTTTGATCTCAAATTTATCTTATCATATATTAAGAGGTAGAGGCTTGGCCCTATCATCTCTTCTAGACCAATGGCTCTAGAGCTTCCTCTAGCACTTTTTTTCTTTTTCCATATCTTAATATGAAATTTTCTTTCTGCATTGTCCCTACTGTCCTCAGCAGTGATGGTCTTTTCCTGGATGGATTCTTAGGTTGGTTAGTTTTGAGTGATTTACAGTAATCAAACCATCCTAATGCCATTACATTTTTACCAAAGTCTCCTTGCAATTATGTGGGAATTGAAGCCCGGAAAAGTTCTTTCCAATCTTAGTTGTTCTTAGATTTTTCTGTCAAGATTTCCAGTGAGTTCATTTGATGATATTGGGGTATTCTGATTCTCACTGTAGAATGTCCAAATCAAACACAGGTGTTGGCAAAAGCACATGATGTATCAGTAAAAGACAACTTTATCTCAGATATTGCACTCAAAGAAACTGGTGAACAGTAAACAATGATTCTAATATTTTGCAATGCACTATAACATTATAACTACAACAGCATGTTAAATGTATAGGTGTACTAGGGATATAATTTGTGTGTTTGCAGTGGTATGTATAGCTTAAATTTTTTTCCTTTTTGAAATAATAAGAAGTAGGATATTGGCTTGCATTTTTTCCTGATATTTATCAATGCTTTACTATGATAAAGCAGGGAATTTAAATGCACCAGTGATCAATAAAATATACATTTAAAAATATTGTAAAAGAACATCAGATTAGCAAAGACTAAAGTGTAGTGTCACCAACTGTTGGTGGGAATGTGGATGCACGGCGACACTCATACATTGTTTGAGGAATTTGTACAAATATATATTTGTTCAAATATTTTGGAGAATAACTTGATAATATCTAGCCAATTGTAAGACACATGTAACTGGTCATAAAAAAGAATCCCACTACTAAGTTAATAACATATAGAATCTTGAATATATACTAAAGAGAAAGATGTTTCAAGAGTTTTATTGGACAATTATTCTACAGTGTATAATTCAAAGCAAATTATGCTTCTTTACACTCCATTTTTTTAAAAAAAATGTATTTATTTATTTTGGGCCATGCTGCATGGCCTGCAAGATCTCAGTTCCCTAACCAGGGATTGAACCCTGGACACGGCAGTGAAAGCCCAGATTCCTAACCACTAGGCCACCAGGGAATTCCCTCTCTATACTTTAATACAAAGACAAATTATATCATGCTCTAATACAATAAAATGGTTGAAATGAATGATACAGCAATAAAAGCATCAACCAAAATAAATCTAAAACAGAGACAATGTTGAGAGAAAAAAAAGATCAACATGTAAAAAGATATATACAACATGATTCCATGTAATATCAATATCAACCTATTTCTGTACAATCTATAACTACAAAATTTAGTGACTTGAAAGAACAAAATGTTTGTATCATTTCTCACAGCTTCTGTGGGTCAGGAACATGGAAGTGACGTTTCTGTGCTGTTCTGGCTCAGGGTCTGAATGAGATTGTAGACAGATACTGGTTCAGGCTACCATCATCTATTGGCTTTTAGTGATAGATCACCCTCTTCCAAGGTGGCTTGCTCACATAGCTAGCAAGGTGCCATTTTTTGTTGGTAGGAGGCCTCAGTTGCTCCTTACATGGGCTTCTCCAAATGGCAATCTGTGTGTCCTCAGGACATGGTGAAAGGTTCACTTGAAAACGATATATACAAGAGGCCAAGACAGAGCTGTAATGGCTCTATAATCTCACCTCAGGTGTCACAACTGTCCCCTCCCCCAGAGTCTACTGCTTACACAGACTAGTCATTACTTACACATTACTATTCAGTAATGGAAGAAACTACTCAAGGGCAGGTTTACTAGTAGACAAAGATAACTAGAGTCCATCTTTGAGGCTGGCTATCAAATACTGTTATATAAAATGTCATGAAAATTAAAAACAATGCCATATATTTGTTATATATAAACACATATGTAGTCAAGTGAAATAGAAAATTCTGCAGATGATGAACAACTTCTTTGGATAGTGGTTACATCTGATGGGAACAGATGAAGTTGGGATTAGAGATTGGTCTATGGGGCCTTCAACAGTGTCCACTTAATTATGAAAGAGCAAGAGGATTTGATAGATCTGGGTGTTAAATATATAGATTCTTATCATCCTTTCTCCTGTAAGTTTCCATAGAAGAAAATTACTTCATAACTAATAAATAAATAAAGATGAGCAGCTTTTATAATTGCATGAGAGATAAATAAATCACTGCTCTCAGATGTTGTCCCCTTGACAGATGTCATCAAACCAGCAAACACTGGCTGTCCAGCAAGAGAATAGCTCTTGGACACCTAAGACATTGTCTTGTTCTCAAAGTTGACTTTATTAAGACACCACCTTTAAAGAAGGCCTCAGTTGACACAAATAATCCCTAAAGGGAAAAATCCCATGTGGTCCTGGATTTTCAGAAAAGTCTTGATAATGTGAAAGGGGATATTCCACCCACAGCTGTGTACATCTTGCAGGGTCATCTCATCAGTCAATTTGACAACATGAGGCATTCTCTACCTTAAGATCTATCTCAAAATCTCAAGTCAGTATTAGCAGCTGACATTTCTATAGTAACTACTATGTGCCAGGCATTAGGCTAAGTCCTTTGCATGTATTATTTCATCCTAAAGACAACATTATGGCATGCCCTGCATATTCCAAAAGGTGCATTTTCTTAAGGCACAGGGCAGTTAAGTATCTTGTTATGCAAATTAGTGGCAGATCAAAAATTTTACCTAGGAAATCTGGCTATTATGTTATCACCTTTCTACTGATTCTCGTTACTCTGGTTCTCTGATTACCACCTTAGAATCACCTTTAAAAAACTCTTCATAGATCTGTGTACCCAGATCTCCACTTTAAATATGGCAATAGTAAGTCATAATCTTTCTAATGAGAGCTTGAAGGGCTATGACTTTTCCCCTCATGTCTAACACTGGGAAGATGGTAAATCCAGACCAACTTCAAATTTCTGGAGCTCTGAGTTTGTCAAGACATGGAAAGCATGGGAAGGTCACCACCAGCCTCTGTTAGGACCCATGTTAAAGGCCAAGTAGCATAGCAGGGTGGGTATGACCCACCCTGTAATGCTCTTGATTTGGAAACCCACTATGGGGATTGAGCTTCCTGATATTTCACATAGGATCATTTAGTCACTGTCTGAGCCAGCCCAGGATGTTGTACGTACACCACAACCTGGGTATCCTAAGCAATAGAAATTTATTTCTCATAGTTCAGGAGACTGTGAAGTCTGAGGTCAGAGTGCCAGCACGATAAGATTCTGATGAGAACCCTCTTTCTGACTTACAAATATCTGCCTTCTTTCCATGTATTCATGTGGCAGAAAAAGATAGAGAAAAAACTCTCTTGTGTCTCTTCTGATAAGGACACTAATTCTTTCAAGAGGGCCCCACCCTCATGAGCTCATCTAAATGGAATTAATTCCCAAAGGTCCCATCTCCAAAACCTATCATACTGAGCAGTGGGGCTTCAACACATTAGTCTTGGGGGTCATAATTCAGTTGACAGCAGTCACTAAGCCTCATGCATCATCTGGTGCTCATGGTTGGCCACTCAACCTCAGCCAGGGAGGGTTGTTCATCTCCACCAACTTTTTATCCAGGAAGGTCTGATCATTGATTGCCATGGAGTTGCTTACACAGGGCTCTCAGAAGCCACCTCTCAGGGATTGCAACCACAAATTCAAGGTGATAACATAGGTCAGTTTCTAACACAGTGGAGACACATACTAGGCCTTAAAGTAATCATCTTCCACTACTCTCCTAGTCCACACTCAGAAGGCAGTTTTCTTTTTGGTGACTTAATACCTGTAATTCAGGTATTTGCTCTAACTTGTATTCCTTTGAGGCTAAGATGTGTAGCCACATGGACTAAATTTAACCCTCAAGAGTGTCAGATGTTCTGGTACCTAACACGTTCAATTCTTCATTTTAAACAAATCTTAATAGTTTGTGAAATATCCTTCTGATCTGAGGGTAAGCAATAGAAATTCATTTTTGAACAGTATTAATTAAGAAGACAATACTACCTTTTATTCTACTTCTGTTCATAAGGTTTGACTTTATTACTGAGTTTGAAGCCCCTGGGCTTTATCCTATTGCTAGATCTTGGTCTTTGTTCTATAAATCGGCATATAATTTGGTAGTAGAAAGCTTCTGTCTGTCTTGTTTTGTCTTTTAGTAGTTTAGGAGATATAAAGTGCACAGGACAAAGACTGTAGCTGCTAACTCCTTTCTCTGTTACAAAAAGTCATGCAGACTTTCTCCCCACATGCTTCTCATCTTGTTTGACCTGCCTTCTCAGGCTGTCCAAATAATAAAAATCACAGAGCCTCAGATCCAGAGTGCCAGTAGTTTAATATGGATTTTATCTCAAATATGTCCTCTCTTAGCCTAGACTTTGTCATATATTTTGTAGAATGTAAAAGTTTTCCTCTGTGGGTTTCCAGGAGTCACAGAAATTATTGTTATAATTAAGCCATTATAACAAGATAATAGTGTTCCTGTTGAGTATATACCAACCATGACGTGAAAATCTCTTACTACAATATTTTGGGCAATCTAAATAAATCATTAGAAAAGATCTACTTGCAGCTAGCTTGCCTATGTACAGTTGGTGTGTTTTGAAAGGAGAGGTTTATTGTATTTTAATTTTGCAGGCAGCAAATGATGGTAATAAATAATGTTTCTCAGGACTGACTATAGCCCATTTGGCATGTATTGCCTTATTTAATCCTATGCGATAGGTACAATTATTTTCCATATTCTACAGCTATGGAAACTAATTCTTATAGTTTAAGGAACTTGCTGAAATTAGATGGTTAGTAAGAGGTGGAACTGGGATTTAAATACTGATATTCTGACTGCAGAGACCAAACTCTTAATCACTGGGCTCTATTATCTATCTATCAGTAGACCCATGTGGGGTAAAATGTTAAACACACAAATTCTTGATTATGCTCCTTGATTATTGCAGAATTTGATAATCTATAGTTTTAAAAGCTTATCATGTAATTCTGCTGACCACAAGGCATTAAACCTCTGATTTATGAGATTTAAGTATTTCTGTTGCAGTTCCCTGATAGACATGTGTTTTCAGTTTAATGAAAGCTCAGTCTCATTAAAACTTACCATTTTTCACCATTCTCAATCATATTTTAATATTATAAATCTATTTCAGATATTACATGAAAACAAGCCCTGTTCCCAAGTAATGACAGGGACTCTTCTTTTAACAGCTGGTAAATATTTGTATTAGTGACACATTCATCATCAAAAGGTCACAGATCCGGGCTTCCCTGGTGGTGCAGTGGTTGAGAGTCCACCTGCCGATGCAGGGGACACGGGTTCCTGCCCGGGTCTGGGAAGATCCCACATGCCGCAGAGCGGCTAGGCCCGTGAGCCATGGCGGCTGAGCCTGCGCGTCCGGAGCCTGTGCTCCGCAACAGGAGAGGCCACAACAGTGAGAGGCCCGTGTACCACAAAAAATAAAAAAAAAAAAAAGGTCACAGATCCAAAGGGTGAGAAGGGGGGAGTTAATCTGGGGAGCTTTAGCAGAAACACTGCTGTCTAGTTAATGGATGCAAAACTGTCACTGTTAGAACAGTCAAAGTGCTGTTATTCTGTGACTCCTGTGGTGATTGCAAATGCTAGAATGGACATTTTCTCACACATTAAACACTATCTCAAAAAAAAAAATCAACTTTGGTCTTGAGAATCTAGTAGAAATACACGAGCTAAAGAGATTTAAAATGTAAGCTTGAGAAGGTTGGCATGTTTATTAGGCAACATAAAATGCAGTGGTGGCACAGCTATCTTCAGGAGTAAGGTGGCAATTACCACATTATGTCCTGAACCTAACATATGGTTAAGTAGAAGAGAGTGACAGTGATGCTGTGATTTCCTGGTGATAAATTTCTGCATCTATTATCTGATGACAAATTTATCTTTTTCCCATTTCTGAATTTATGTTGCAGAAAAGCAGAAAAATAGCAACATTGCATTTCCTTCCTTCCTTTTATCTTTAATTTAAGCATGTTTGAGGGTAAAGCTGAGATTTGGGGATCAGATGTTTCAAAAATCAGGAAGCTCTAAGAAATAACTTGAAGACAATAAGAAGATACCCCTACCTACAATGTTACAAAGACCTAAATTGTATATATTACAGAGCTTGACACATGGTAGGAAGGGAAAATAGTTGAGAATAACAACTACAATCTCTTTATTTGGAAACAATAATTCTCATTTTCTTATAATTCCACTTCCATTACCCCATTTTCTTTTGTATTTTTTCCTACAAACCCACTTTTCTTCATTTTGTACATACCCTTTACATAAAACTTTCATGGATATGGGGAACTTCAGATTGTAATAAGGTGATCTTTTCATCAAAAGTCCTAGGTAATGTTTTAGCTACTGTGCTGGTAATGACAAATTTTCCTAAGCAGCCTGTAAGCTATTAGTCAATTGTTAATATCAAGGTGGTAAGCAAAATCTTTTAATAGATAGCTGATTTAGACCTAGGACCTTTCAATATTACTTTTGCCTAAGTTTCAGATGCTCTGTACCCCTTCTTGACTAATAAGGGAGTTATTTTCTAATCCCTTCAATATCTGAAATTTTCTAAGAGTATCTTATTTTTGATTGCTTTTATGCTTTATGAAAATTAAATATTATATCCTCCCTTATATATCTCTAACTCAACAAATATTTTTGAACCCTACTATATGCATCACTTTCTGTTACTCAGAGGAAATGTACAGATAAATGGACAGAACTTGCCTGTGCGTATTAAGGTAGACAGAATAATGGTCTCTCAAAGATGATCACACCCTAATCTCCAGAACCTGAGAATATGTTACCTCTTGACAAATGAAGCTTTGCAGATGTTATTAATGTTATGAACCTTGAGATGGGAAGATTATCATGGATTATCTAGGTGGGCCCAATTTAAACACTTGAGTCTTCAAAACTAGAGGATCTTTCAGGGCTGTGCCTAGAGAGAGCCAGGTAGCTAGTGGGAGAAATAAGAGAGACAAATATGCAAAGCCAATATAAGATGCATTATTGTGGGTGATGCTGAGGGCAGTAGCTTCTCAGTTCTGCTAAGGACTCCTGAGAGGCTTACCTAAAGCCACTGCAAGTTGAAGGGTGACAAATTTATCCTTCAGTCCTTGCACCTCACTGAAGGCTTTTTCTGGGGTTGATAACTTCCCTGCTTTTATGCTCTGCTTAAATGAGGCTGAATGGGCTCCAGCTGTGAGAGGGAACAGAAAGCAAAAAGAGATGAGAGGTATCCTTGTGAAGTGAGTCTCAAGTTACACAGAACTGTCTGCTGCAGGCCCAGTGTAATCACAGCAAATGAGGGAAAGTGCTCAGGCACCAGTGGTGTCTGCTACGAGAAGGTTATGGACTAATGGGCTCAGGATATTTATATATTCCTGGGAGGACAGACCTGGTAGAGAAGTCAAAAATGTAATTTTGGAAAGTTTTGTTTTTTGGGTGGGTAAAGAATATATATGTTGTGAAGGCAAATACATAATAAAATTAATAGACAATTCTCCCTGTTAAAAATAAAGGAGACAACCCTCCCTTTTCTTAGAGCATTTACTTTAGAAAATGTGTAATTATGTTATCTCTCCCTTTGAAATGTAAGTCAATTATTTTTAAAATTTATTTATTTTATTTTTGGCTGCATTGGGTCTTCGTTGCTGCACGAAGGCTTTCTCTAGTTGTGGGGAGCAGGGGTTACTCTTCGTTGCAGTGCACAGGCTTCTCATTGCGGTGGCTTCTCTTATTGTGGAGCATGGCCTCTAGGCGTGTGGGCCTCAGTAGCTATGGCATGCAGGTTCAGTAGTTGTGGCTTGCGAGCTCTAGAGCAAAGGCTCAGTAGTTGTGGTCCACAGGCTTAGTGGCGCCACAGCGTGTGGGATCTTCCCGGACCAGGGATCAAACCCATGTCCCCTGCATTGGCAGATGGATTCTTAACCACTGCACCACCAAGGAAGTCCCTGAAATGTAAGTCAATTTTTTAAAGGATAAATAAGTCTCTTGACAGCTTAAAAATCCAGGAATGTGTTTCTCAAATTCTTGGAAGCCATTCCTTTGAAATATAAACATCAAGACATATGTTGCCTATGCCCCTCCAGCATCTGTGGGAGGGGAGGAGCCTAACTCCTGGGGTGCCTAGTTCCAAACTGTAAAACTATGAGAAGTTTATTTTTCCATTAGAGAAAGCCATTAGCTAACACAGATGGTCACCCCAATTAACAAGTTAATGTTAGGTGAATTTTATGTGACAAATATAGCTGTCAAGTCTTCTAGTCCTCTATTTGAGGATCAGCTGTAGTTTGTATCTTGAGAACATAGATGAGATAGATTTAATCTGCTTGGCCATCTAATAAGATGAGATTTCTTTCTGAATTTACAGTCTCTTTGGTGGATTGCTTGTGATGCACATCACATTCTGGTTTAATGATTATTCACTAATAAAACTGTTTCTCTTCTACCTTTGTGGAGAGGTTTTCTAGGTTGGCAGGAAATTTTGTTTTCAATTATATTTCTGCAACCACATGCAATCTGTTATTAAATGTTTAATTGCAAAGTAATTATCCCCGAGGTACTCAGAATCAACATTTTTTTTTCCTCTCATGGGTAGATAATCACAATGGTAAGGGGGTACTGGTTAGAGTTTAAACATGTATACAGAGGTCAATCCAGTTAGATCACTTCCACTTTGAGAGAAAAGTCAGGGTTGATGTTGCAAAGCAGCACTAGAAAACCCGTGACACCAAAGCCACTGCATTCTTTGGTGTCTTGAGCCTCCAGGAAATAAATGTGTCTTCAGATTAGTTGTTAATTGCTTATTTTTATATGTTTTGTGGTGTGGTTTCCCCTCCTTATTTGTCAATTGCAAGAAAGTGAAACCAAGCTCGTGGGCATAAGAGCCTATCTTTTCAGCCTCCAAGACATTCCCTGAGTTCCTAAGGGCAGATTTAAACAGTTGCTAATCAGGGAATGGAGGGAATGCAGAGACAGGGAGGAACAGCCAAGAGACAATGGTGCAGCCTTGGGGCAGGGTCCTGGTTCAGCCTCAAGGGATTCACATAATGATATCTTTAAGCTCCTTATAGAACCAAAACCCCCAACAAATGGAAGATGTCAGCATTCTTCATTCCAGAGAAGACCACCTGAGGCCAGATTAAAGGAACCAGAGAAGCTTATCAAAAGATTACCTGAGACCAGATTAAAGGAGTGCATGCCCTACACACACCCAAATTCTATCAGCAAATCCACCAGCGAAACATTGCTATAAAACTCCTCACCAAACTCTCCTGGGTTGGGACACATAGTTTTTTGAAGGGCAGGAGGCTGCTGTGTCCTGCTTCTCCTGGCAAAGCAATAAAGCTATTCTTTTCTACTTCACCCAAAACTCTTTCTTCAAGATTCGATTCGGCACAGAAGAAGAGATTTTGGCATCAAAAGGAGGGGATAATGAATTGGAACTGAGTCCCCCATCGATGAAAAATTAATCAGTCCATCTAAGAAAGAAATGGAAACTTTTATTCAAGCCAAAATTGAAGATTGTAACATGGGAAGAGCATCTCAGAAAGCTGAGAACTGTTCCACCTGTTGGAAGTCAAGGCACAATTATATAATTTTTTGAGACAGAGGGCTGTACATTAAATGATATATTATTGACCGTTTAAATAATCCAGATCTAAGTGCCATGTGACACCTTATCTAGAAGGAATGTTATCTGTAAGGAGTTGTTCTGTTGATGCTAGGAGAATGTTGCTCTTTATGGTTGAGCAGGTATTCCTGCCAATGGGAGAGGATTTGGTTAATGCATAAATGCAAGTATACAATGCAGTGTGAGGGCTAGAGGGAAGCCAAAGGGCAGAGAAGAATTTTTATGTTTAAATTTTTCTTGTCTTGAGGGGGGACCTTGAAGATGGCAGAAGAGTAAGACGCGGAGATCACCTTCCTCCCCACAGATACACCAGAAATACATCTACACGTGGAACAACTCCTACAGAACACCTACTGAAGGCTGGCAGAAGACCTCAGACCTCCCAAAAGGCAAGAAACTCCCCACGTACCTGGGTAGGGCAAAAGAAAAAAAGAAAAAACAGAGGCAAAAGAATAGGAACGGCACCTGCACCAGTGGGAGGGAGCCATGAAGGAGAAAAAGTTTCCACACACTAGGAAGCCCCTTCGCGGGCGGAGACTGCGGGAGGCGGAGGGGGGAGCTTCGAAGCCGCGGAGGAGTGCACAGCAACGGGTGCGGAGGGCAAAGCGGGGAGATTCCCGCACAGAGAATCGGTGCCGACCAGCACTCACAGCCCGAGAGGCTTGTCTGCTCACCCGCCGGGGCGGGCGGGGCTGCGAGCTGAGGCTCAGGTTTTGGTTTCGGACAGAGCGCGCAGGGAGAGGACTGGGGTTGGCGGCTTGAACATAACCTGAAGGGGTTAGTGCACCACGGCTGGCTAGCCGGGAGGGAGTCCGGGGAAAAGTCTGCACCTGCCGAAGAGGCAAGAGACTTTTTCTTCCCTCTTTGTTTCCTGGTGCGCGAGGAGAGGGGTTTAAGAGCGCTGCTTAAAGGAGCTCCACGGACGGGCGCGAGCCGCGGCTAAAAGCGCGGACCCCAGGACGGGTGGGAGACGCTAAGGCTGCTGCTGCCGCCACCAAGGGGCCTGTGTGCGAGCACAGGTCACTATCCACACCCCTCTTCCGCGGAGCCTGTGCAGCCCGCCACTGCCAGGGTCCCGGGATCCAGGGACAATTTCCCCGGGAGAACACACGGCGGGCCTCAGGCTGGTACAACGTCACGCCGGCCTCTGCCGCCACAGGCCCGCCCCACACACAGTGCCCCTCCCTCCCCCGCCGGCCTGAGTGCGGAGAGCCCCCGAATCAGCGGCTCTTTTAACCCCGTCCTGTCTGAGCAAAAAACAGACGCCCTCCAGCGACCTACACACAGAGGCAGGGCCAAATCCAAAGCTGAGCCCCTGTGAGCTGTGAGAACAAAGAAGAGAAAGGGAAATCTCTCCCAGCAGCCTCAGAAACAGCAGATTAAAGCTCCACAATCAACTTGATGTACCCTGCATCTGTGGAATACATGAATAGACAACGAGTCATCCCAAATTGAGGAGGTGGGCTTCTAGAGCAAGATCTATGATTTTTTCCCCTTTTCCTCTTGTTGTGAATGTGTATGTGTATGCTTCTGTGTGAGATCTTGTCTGTACAGTTTTGCTTCCACCATTTGTCCTAGGGTTCTATCCGTCCATGTTTTTTTTTTTAATTTTTTTTCTTAATAATTAATTTTAATAACTTTATTATACTTTACCTTCTTCTTTCTTTCTTTCTTTCTTTCTTTCTTTCTTTCTTTCTTTCTTTCTTTCTTTCCTTCCTTCCTTCCTTCCCTCCTTTAGACAACGAATCATCCCAAATTGAGGAGGTGGTCTCTGAGCAAGATTTATGATTTTTTCCCCTTTACCTCTTTTTGTGAGGGTGTATGTGTATGCTTCTGTGTAAGATTTTGTCTGTATAGCTTTGCTTCCAATATTTGTCCTAAGGTTCTATCCGTCCCTTTTTTTTTTTTCTAAATAAGTATTTTTTAATTCAATAACTTTATTATACTTTATTTTATTTTACTGTATCTTCTTTCTGTCTTTTTTCCTTCTTTCCCTCCTTCCTTTCTTCCTCCCTCCCTCTTTCTCTCCTTTCTTTCCTTCTTGCCTTCTTTCCTTCTTTGCTTCTTTCTTTCTTTCTTTCTTCCGTCCTTCCTTCCTTCCTTCCTTCCCTCCTTACTTTCTTTCTTTCTTCATACTTCTACTAATTCTCTCTACTTTTTCTCCCTTTTATTCTGAGCCATGTGGATGAAAGGCTCTTTGTGCTCCAGCCAAGAGTCAGGGCTCTGCCTCTGAGGTAGGAGAGCCAACTTCAGGACACTGGCCCACAAGAGACCTCCCAGCTCCACATAATATCAAACGGTGAAAATCTCCCAGAGACCTCCATCTTAACACCAGCACCCAACTTCACTCAACGACCAGCAAGCTACAGTGCAGAACAACCTATGCCAAACAACTAGCAAAACAGGAACACAAACCCACACATTAGCAGAGAGGCTGCCTACAATCATAATAAGGCCACAGACACCGCAAAACACACCACCAGACGTGAAACTGCCCACTAGAGAGACAAGATCCAGCCTCATCCACCACAACACAGGCACTAGTCCCCTCCACCAGGAAGCCTACACAACCCACTGAACCAACCTTAGCCACTGGAGACAGACATCAAAAACAGCGGGAAATATGAACCTGCAGCCTGCAAAAAGGAGACCCCAAACACAGTAGGATAAGCAAAATGAGAAGACAGAAAAACACACAGCAGATAAAGGAGCAAGATAAAAATGCACCAGACCTGACAAATGAAGAGGAAATAGGCAGTCTACCTGAAAAAGAATTCAGAATAATGATAGTACGGATGATCCGAAATCTTGGAAGTAGAATGGACAAAAAGCAAGAAACAGTTAACAAGGACCTAGAAGAAATAAAGATGAAACAAGCAACGATGAACAACACAATAAATGAAATTAAAAGTACTCTAGATGGGATCAATAGCAGAATAACTGAGGCAGAAGAACGGATAAGTGACCTGGAAGATAAAATAGTGGAAATAACTACTGCAGAGCAGAATAAAGAAAAAAGAATGAAAAGAACTGAGGACAGTCTCAGAGACCTCTGGGACAACATTAAACACACCAACATTCGAATTATAAGGGTTCCAGAAGAAGAAGAGAAAAAGAAAGGGACTGAGAAGATATTTGAAGAGATTATAGTTAAAAACTTCCCTAATATGGGAAAGGAAATAGTTAATCAAGTCCAGGAAGCACAGAGAGTCCCATACAGGATAAATCCAAGGAGAAATACACCAAGACACAGATTACAAACTGTCAAAAATTAAATACAAAGAAAGCATATTAAAAGCAACAAGGGAAAAACAACAAATAACACACAAGGGAATCCTCATAAGGTTAACAGCTGATCTCTCAGCAGAAACCCTACAAGCCAGAAGGGAGTGGCAGGACATACTGAAAGTGATGAAGGAGAAAAACCTGCAACTAAGACTACTCTACCCAGCAAGGATCTCATTCAGATTTGATGGAGAAATTAAAACCTTTACAGACAAGAAAAAGGTTAGAGAGTTCAGCACCACCAAACTAGCTTTACAACAAATGCTAAAGAAACTTCTCTAGCCCAGAGACACAAGAGAAGGAACAAACCTATAATAACGAACCCAAAACAATTTAGAAAATGGGAATAGGAACATACATATCGATAATTACCTTAAATGTAAATGGACTAAATGCTCCCACCAAAAGACACAGATTGGCTGAATGGATACAAAAACAAGACCCATATATATGCTGTCTACAAGAGACCCACTTCAGACCTAGAGACACATACAGACTGAAACTAAGGGGATGGAAAAAGATATTCCATGCAAATGGAAACCAAAAGAAAGCTGGAGTAGCAATTCTCATATCAGACAAAATAGACTTTAAAATAAAGACTATTAGAAGAGACAAAGAAGGACACTACATAATGATCAAGGGATCGATCCAAGAAGAAGATATAACAATTGTAAATATTTATGCACCCAACATAGGAGCACCTCAATACATAAGGCAAATACTAACAGCCATAAAAGGGGAAATCGACAGTAACACATTCATAGTAGGGGACTTTAACACCCCACTTTCACCCATGGACAGGTTTCCAAAATGAAAATCAATAAGGAAACACAAGCTTTAAATGATACATTAAACAAGATGGACTTAATTGATATTTATAGGACACTCCATCCAAACACAACAGAATACACATTTTTCTCAAGTGCTCATGAAACATTCTCCAGGATAGATCATATCTTGGGTCACAAATCAAGCCTTGGTAAATTTAAGAAAATTGAAATTGTATCAAGTATCTTTCCGATCACAACGCCATGAGACTAGATATCAATTACAGGAAAAGATCTGTAAAAAATACAAACACGTGGAGGCTAAACAATACACTACTTAATAATGAAGTGATCACTGAAGAAATCAAAGAGGAAATCAAAAAATACCTAGAAACAAATGACAATGGAGACACAACGACCCAAAACCTATGGGATGCAGCAAAAGCATTCTAAGGGGGAAGTTTATAGCAATACAAGCCCACCTTAAGAAGCAGGAAACATTTCGAATAAACAACCTAACCTTGCACCTCAAGCAATTAGAGAAAGAAGAACAAAGAAACCCCAAAGCTAGCAGAAGGAAAGAAATCATAAAAATCAGATCAGAAATAAATGAAAAAGAAATGAAGGAAACAATAGCAAAGATCAATAAAACTAAAAGCTGGTTCTTTGAGAAGATAAACAAAATAGATAAACCATTAGCCAGACTCATCAAGAAAAAAGGGAGAAGACTCAAATCAATAGAATTAAAAATGAAAAAGGAGACGTAACAACAGGCACTGCAGAAATAAAAAGGATCATGAGAGATTACTACAAGCAACTCTATACCAAAAAAATGGACAATCTGGAAGAAATGGACAAATTCTTAGAAATGCACAACCTGCCAAGACTGAATCAGGAAGAAACAGAAAATATAAACAGACCAATCACAAGCACTGAAACTGAAACTGTGATTAAAAATCTTCCAACAAAGAAAAGCCCAGGACCAGATGGCTTCACAGGCGAATTCTATCAAACATTTGGTGAAGAGCTAACACCTATCCTCAAACTCTTCCAAAATATAGCAGAGGGAGGAACACTCCCAAATTCCTTCTACGAGGCCACCATCACCTTGATACCAAAACCAGACAAGGATGTCACAAAGAAAGAAAACTACAGGCTAATATCACTGATGAACATAGATGCAAAAATCCTCAACAAAATACTAGCAAACAGAATCCAACAGCACATTAAAAGGATCACACACCATGATCAAGTGGGGTTTATTCCAGGAATGCAAGGATTCTTCAATATACGCAAATCTATCAATGTGATAAATCATAGGAACAAATTGAAGGAGAAAAAACATATGATCATCTCAATAGATGCAGAGAAAGCTTTTGACAAAATTCAACACCAATTTATGATAAAAACCCTGCAGAAACTAAGCACAGAGGGAACTTTCCTCAACATAATTAAGGCCATATATGACAAGCCCACAACCAACATCATCCTCAATGGTGAAAAACTTAAAGCATTTCCACTAAGATCAGGAACAAGACAAGGTTGCTCACTCTCACCACTCTTATTCAATATAGTTTTGGAAGTTTTAGCCACAGCAATCCGAGAAGAAAAGGAAATAAAAGGAATCCAAATCGGAAAAGAAGAAGTAAAGCTGTCACTGTTGGCAGATGACATGATACTATACATAGAGAATCCTAAAGATGCTACCAGAAAACTACTAGAGCTAATCAATGAATTTGGTAAAGTAGCAGGATACAAAATTAATGCACAGAAATCTCTGGCATTCCTATATACTAATGATGAAAAATCTGAAATTGAAATCAAGAAAACACTCCCATTTACCACTGCAACAAAAAGAATAAAATATCTAGGAATAAACCTACCTAAGGAGACTAAAGACCTGTATGCAGAAAATTATAAGACACTGATGAAAGAAATTAAAGATGATACAAATAGATGGAGAGATATACCATGTATTTGGATTGGAAGAATCAACATTGTGAAAATGACTCTACTACCCAAAGCAATCTATAGATTCAATGCAATCCCTATCAAACTACCACTGGCATTTTTCACAGAACTAGAACAACAAATTTCGCAATTTGTATGGAAACACAAAAGACCCCGAATAGCCAAAGCAATCTTGAGAACGAAAAAAGGGGCTAGAGGAATCAGGCTCCGACTTCAGACTATACTACAAAGCTACAGTAATCAAGACAGTATGGTACTGACACAAAAACAGAAAGATAGATCAATGGAACAGGATAGAAAGCCCAGAGGTAAACCCATGCACATATGGACACTTTGTCTTTGATAAAGGTGGCAGGAATGTAGAGTGGAGAAAGGACAGCCTCTTCAATAAGTGGTGCTGGGAAAACTGGACACCTACATGCAAAAGTATGAGATTAAATCACTCCCTAACACCATACACAAAAATAAGCTCAAAATGGATTAAAGACCTAAATGTAAGGCCAGAAACTATCAAACTCTTAGAGGAAAACATAGGCAGTACACTCTGACATAAATCACAGCAAGATCCTTTCTGACCCACCTCCTAGAGTAATGGAAATTAAAAACAAAAATAAACAAATGGGACCTAATGAAACTTCAAAGCTTTTGCACAGCAAAGGAAACCATAAACAAGACCAAAAGACAACCTCAGAATGGGAGAAAATATTTGCAAATGAAGCAACTGACAAAGGATTAATCTCCAAAATTTACAAGCAGCTCATGCAGCTCAATAACAAAAACAAACAAACAAACAACCCAATCCAAAAATGGGCAGAAGACCTAAATAGACATTTCTCCAAAGAAGATATACAGATTGCCAACAGACACATGAAAGAATCCTCAACATCATTAATCATTAGAGAAATGCAAATCAAAACTACAATAAGATATCATCTCACACCAGTCAGAATGGCCATCATCAAAAAATCTAGAAACAATAAATGCTGGAGAGGGTGTGGAGAAAAGGAAGACTCTTGCACTGCTCGTGGGAATGTGAATTGGTTCAGCCACTATTGAGAACAGTATGGAGGTTCCTTAAAAAACTACAAATAGAACTACCATATGACCCAGCAATCCCACTACTGGGCATATACCCTGAGAAAACCAAAATTCAAAAAGAGTCATGTACCAAAAGGTTCATTGAAGCTCTATTTACAATAGCCCAGAGATGGAAACAACCTAAGTGCCCATCATCAGATGAATGGATAAAGAAGATGTGGCACATATATACAATGGAATATTACTCAGCCATAAAAAGAAACGAAATGGAGCTATTTGTAATGAGGTGGATAGACCTAGAGTCTGTCATACAGAGTGAAGTAAGTCAGAAATAAAAAGGCAAATACCATATGCTAACACATATATATGGAATTTAAGGAGAAAAAAATATGTCATGAAGAACCTAGGGGTAAGACAGGAATAAAGACACAGACCTAATGGAGAATGGACTTGAGGATATGGAGAGGGGGAAGGGTGAGCTGTGACAGGGCAAGAGAGAGTCATGGACATATACACACTAACAAACGTAAGGTAGATAGCTAGTGGGAAGCAGCCGCATGGCACAGGGATATCGGCTCTGTGCTTTGTGACCGCCTGGAGGAGTGGGATAGGGAGGGTGGGAGGGAGGGAGACGCAAGAGAGAAGAGATATGGGAACATATGTATATGTATAACTGATTCACTTTGTTATAAAGCAGAAACTAACACACCATTGTAAAGCTATTATACCCCAATAAAGATGTTAAAAAAAATTTTTTCTTGTCTTGACATAAAATATAAATTTTATTTCACACCCTAAAACTGAGTTCCCATGCCGAGTTTATAGTTAATCTCTATCCAAAACTTTATTCCCTTTCTCGTCCCACCTTTGTTCCCTTTAAGACTGAGGAGTATCAAAGAAAAGGCGCAAGGGTTGAAACCACGTAGGACTCTACAGAGCTCTCCTAGGTATGGAAGCCCCTCTGTGTCTCCTGTTTCTTGCTTGTAGGAAAAAGGCTTTAGTGTCCTAGGCCTTTGTGGAGTTCTGCAGCGCAGACTCAAACAGTTAATGATTAGAATAGTAGAGTCACAGGACTCCTAGTTCCCCCTGAATTGACATAGATAACAATCTGATGCGTACCTTTGAGTTGTTCTGCAGAAACTAAAACCCCTCACCCAGCAGAGGATGGTGACTATATGCTGAACTCAAGCACGGAGACCCCAAACTGGTTGGACACAGTAGGTTGATGATTGAGATTCCAGAAACATTACCCTGCTACTTCACCACCAACTAATCAGAAGAAGGTTCACGAGATGATTAGGCTTCCTATGACTTTCTCCCTTAACATTGTCTTTAAAGACCCTTGCCTAAAAGCCTTGGGGATTTCAGGTCTTTTGAGAATGAGTTACCCACTGTTCTTGCTTAGTGTCCTGCAAATAAACTCTATACTTTCCTTCACCACAAACCCAGCGTCAGTAGATTGGCTTTGCTGTACATCTAGCCAGTGAACCAGAGTTTCCTTCAGTAACAGGATCATCTCCAGGATATGGTGTAGATATTCACAAACATTAAGTTTAGGTTGGAAAAGGAGGCAGGTAGATGCTTTGGATAGTTCTTAGTGGCAGTATTGCCCCCAGCAAGCACTGTTGACCATAAAAAGCCATGAATGGGAGCAGAGCTGATCAGAGTTGGAGAAATGAAGCAGTCAGTGTAATACCATCCTAAGTTGGTAGAAAAATAATTTTTCATTAGTTTCCTCAGCTTGGCCCGTACAGCAACAAAAAGAGAAAGCAAGACCTGTTTCCACTTTCATTGTACCGTAGGGTTTAATACTTGACTAGATACAGAATTTGTTACTTAGGCTTTATCAACCAGTAAATATTTCAATAAAAGGAAAAGAATTTTTCATCTCCCAATATTCTCTCTCCAATAATTTATTTCAATCCTAAAATTTTTTTGTTAACCCCCCAAATGGACTAGGGGAATATAGAGAATTAAGGAATCAATTCAGTTTGAAAGATGTTAGGGACTCTTCAGAGAGGAGAGGACTGTACACTGGGATAGGGGATGTGCAGATATTTACAATTCATGTTGAAACATTTTTGTGTGGTTTGCATGCCATACTATGATTTCCACTGCACAAATTTTTTTTTTTTATGTCCAATTCCCACACCTTTTTGAATCACAATGAAAGCATATAATGTTGTTGTGGAACACAGAGAACAAAATAGTTAATAAACCAAGAGTTTTTAAAACTGTGGCTGGATTTTTCCTCAGTGATTTTCTTAGCTATGAGAGACAGCTACCTATATTTGGCCCAACTCATTCATTTTTTTAAAATTTCTGGATGTTTTCGTGATTTAAATTCTACTTTGGATACTTCTCCCCTTTTCCTTTCTTTCATCCCTACTTTTTTCTTAAAATCTTTTTTCTTCATAAGCTTTCCATGAAAATGCAAATGCCTCTGTTTGAGAGTTGTAGTTAAGGTAAAGCAACAACATAATCTCATGTGAAGCTTCATTTATTCAAACAGCTAATGATCACCTTTCTTAGTAAGAAATTAAATATTTTACAAGGGCTGATCCTGATCATTTCCTCTGTTCTAATTTGTAAACTTAACATGCAGTTTCGCCAATAAATTCTCCTGTCTTGTATTCCTTGAGACATCCTCCCTTTTCAAGGAGCCTAATATTTTTCCTCCCAATTGTGTAATTACTTAAGAAAAAACTGACCACGATGTTTCTTGTATTTTTTCTCACATTTCCTTTATAGCCCAACAATGCAACTGTGCAATTTTTCCTACACTCATTTTTCCTGTCTTTGATATTTTCATTCACCCTGGCACACACAGTAAGTTCTCCCCAGCTGTTTGGTGTTCTGTACATCAGCATCTCGATACTCATAACTCCCAACTTCCCTAATTCTCAGTGTGCTTCCTGAAGCTAACATTTTATAATGACATCCTTCTTCTATGCTGTGAAACTCTCCAGGCATTTCCCCTACTTCAACAACTTCATTCTGGATCTCCCACAAAGACATCAATGTCTTTAGTGTATCTCAGTTTAGGAAATGATACTGATGCCCTCATTCTTCAGTATTGTTTTTTGTTTTGATTGTTTGACTTTTCCCATACCATTAGTTCCCACAACCTCTTATAACAACAAATAAAAATATAAAGAAACAATAGGTACAAGAAGAAAAATTTTGAAGACCTGTAGCATTCCACTACTATCATCACCTTCACCTTTATTTCTGTAATCCCAGGAAACCTGAGTCAATCTTTACACTTCATAGGAGACTTCATCCCTCTCTTGAGGTCTTATTTCTACATTCCAAGACATTTCAATATGAGGTTGGTTTTAATGTCAGTGAGAATGGCCCCTCCAACAACTTAGTCTTTTAGGTTCTTCACCACCTCACATTTACTGAGCTACTCCCACATTAACTTCAACCACTCAAACCTGCCATTACATATTTTCCCATTTCATTTCAAGTAACAGATTACCTGAAGCTTCTTCACTTTGAATCTTCCTCTTCTAATAAGTTGGTTAAACTTCTAAATTTGTTCTTCAGCTTTAATCCAACTTCAAAGTCATTTATACCTCTACTTTCCTCCAAGCTATCAGTCTTTTTGTTCCTTTAGTTGCTTGTTTATTTAATTTTTTCATCATTTCAGTAACATGTCACTTGCCCATATTCTGTATCTAACTTCCCTCAAACACAGCAACAACAACAATACAACAAAACTTAGGAAGAACAAGATAGGGCATATTTGAACCACCATAAATCCATGGTTGTAAAATCCACAGAGGACTTCAGCACTGTCTGAGAGGTCCCTTCCTAATTCAGTCTCTTCAATTTGCTTCCTAACTGCTTCTCTTCAAGTAACAGGAACCCATAAACCCTCACTGCCCCCCGTGCACAGTATATGCTATAATCTGCTCTCTGATTCCTTTTTGTAAATATATCTCAGAGCCCTGTAATTTGTCACTGCTCTTTTGTAAATGATTAACCTCATCCTCTGGCATGTATAATGATTATTGAAGCCCCCAGTGGAAACCTAAGAGATTATCTCATCTTGGTATATCACTAGATTCATAGAAGATAAAAATTATTTTAGTAGAGTTTTCATGGTCAATCAAATATATAACCTTAATGCATAAAGTTTTGTCAGAGGAAACTGCTTGACTTTTCAAAAAGGCTCACTCATTAAAGATAAAATGAACTTTGTGTTCATTTTAGCTGTAACCTTTAAGATATCAATAACTATATACTCACTGTAATCATTCTTTAAAATTAGAATTATTGAAAAGTTTTATGATCACTGATGAATGAAAGAAAGAAATATTGATTTGTGATCAAGAGAGATGGTCTCAGGCAGTAAACGGGTGAATTACCAGAAGAATTTACTTCACTCTACTGCTTTCTGACACTATTGAAGTGGGTCAATTTGAAATAAATTCATCATGTTTTTAAACTTAATCATACATTTCATTGTAATGCTTTAGATAGCAATTTAATCTAAGTAACTCCAGGATGGAAAAAAAGAATTCTATCAATTAAGAGACTACTATAGCACAAGTACCCCAAATTGTTAGAGGCATGTGTTTTTCTATATATCACTTGTAAGTCTTGCTTTTTATATTATTCTTCATTGTGTTTTCTTGTTTACTTCGCTAATAAAACTAATTCATATCATTATGCGTATGTGAATGTGGAGGATAAAACCACTCCTCTACAAGTAATCATCACTTAATAGACATTTTTTTAACAGATAATAATCAGGGTAGACAGGTAAGTGGATCAGGTCATTGGATTCATAGTTCCAATAATTTTAATAATGTTTTAACAGTTATGTGATACTCTGAGGATTGAATAATGAGGAATTATTTCTTATGTAACAAATAATAAAATAATTTAGGAAAGTGAGAACTCATTATTTTTAAATCTGAAAACTTAAAAAATAATAAAAGAGAGACAAAGATTGTACATTGAGAAGATATATCATCCTCTTTAAAAATATTTGTTCTCCATTTCCTAAACTTCTTCTTTACTTTGTTTTATTAATTTTATTTTATTTGTTTACTTTATTTTATTTGTTTATTTTATTTGTTTATTTTATTACTTCCTGCAAAAGATTTTCATTATAAAACAGTAAGTGACCAAACCTACTCTGAGTAGAGCATCTCCATATTGCTGTAATCTCTGGTTACTGTTCTTTATTTCCCATTTCCCCATTCTTGAAGCAGCCCAGTTCCTCGCCTTCTGTCACATTCTACTCTTACTTCTCTCTCTCTCTGATGACTCATTTTCAGTCTCCTTTGTTGTCTCATCTCCGTACAAGTATCAATAAATTTGAATTTCCTATGCATTTAATCTTATGTCTTCTTTTCTTCTTATGCCAACTTTCTCCCTAGGAAAATACATTCTCTCCCATGGCTTTAAATCTCATTTATACTTAGAGGTCCCAAAATGTAGATCTCCAGAACAGATCTGCTTTAGTCATTCCAAACTTACTTTATTGAACCAACTACATTCCCATCTGCTCACAGTTATATAACCTAGCTCAGAATGTGGTTCTTTTTTAAACACATTTTTTCCAGAAAGCTGTTTTGGCACTTCACTTCTGTTACTCTGTACATCCAATCTATCATTTAGTCTTGTCAATTTACTCTTATCAATATATAACTGCACCCATTTTATTTTCCCTTATTACAAACAGTAGTTTGAGCCACTGTGATCAATTTCACCTGAATTATTGCAGTATTTTTTTAAATTAGCTGCCCCATTTTGCTTTGGACACTTCAATCCCCGGTAATTCTACCCAATTCACTCTTGAAATTGTAATGAACAAATTTTCAATAACTCTGATCAGTGAATTATCATGCTTAACATACATTGAGAACCTTTTCAGTACATTTAGAATAGAATGCAGAACTCTTAACCTGGCCTGTAAATCTTTACTTGCCATTCCATCTTTATTCTGCTTGCTTCCTCTCAATCTCTATATTCCAGGACCTTATGTTCAATTCATCTGAAAGCTAAGCTCTATCTTAATTTAGGGTCCTTACACATGCCATTTTCTCTACCTGGAACTGTTTTTCCTTGGTCTTTGGATGGTGATTTCAGAGCCATTCATCAGTTCTCAGCTGAATTGCCTTTTCCTCAAGAATGTCTTAGAAATACCTCACCTTAAAGCCAAATTACATGACCAACACAAAACATAACATCACACCCTTATGTTTGCTTATATTACTCATATGGTAATGCATATTTTATTGTTTATAATTGTTATTCATTTGCCTGATGATATTCATAAAAGTTCTCTTACTTAATGACAGTAAACTCTATGAAGTCAGAGATATTATCTGTCTTAGTCATCTATCTTCCATATCTAGCATAGTACAAAGACATTCAATACATAGTTTTAGAATTAATAAGTGGGGAGCAGGCTTGTATTTTTATTCTTCCTTAACTTTATTTCAGAATTAGAAAAGAAAAACAAGGTTTTGAGACAAATGACACTGTAAATGTAGGTACATTGTGCTTGCAATTTACAAGTCAATGGGCTTGGCATACATAGAAGTAATCCCTCCTGCCAAGTTCTTTATAAAGTGTTTCTGATCTATCTATACCTTATTCCCTAAGACTCTACATCATGGGGCACCTATTCTCAATGGCAATACTGTTTGATTCTAGGTGTACTGCTTAAATATAAAGTCAAAATTCCTTTGTATGATGCATAAACATTTTAGACTTTCGATTACTATTTAACTTTGCAGTCACATGCTCCTGTTATGCTCACTTAACTGTTACCTAACCAAACTTGGGTCCACTCACCCACGCACAGTAAAGTCAATCTACCGACACCCGGTTGTGGTGAAGGAAAGTGCAGTGTTTATTGTAAGGTGCCATACAAGAAGTCCAGGGCGGCTAATGCTCAAAAAACCTGAACTCTCAATGGGTTTCAGAAAAACATTCTTAAAGGTCAGGTGAGGGAGGGGAGTCAGAGGGTATATGATCAGCTTGTGCACAATTCTCTGATTAGTTGATGGTGAGGTAACAGAGGGGTGTCACAGGGGCTAACCTTACCAGTCCTTAGGCTCTATTAGGTGTGCGGGCTACGTGCTCATAGTCATCAAGTAGTAAACTTCCTCCGTTTGGTATGGGTTGTAGCATCTGCCAAACAACTCACGAAACATGTATCAGATACTGTCACCTAGGTACTTCAGAGAAAAAACAAAGACTCTGTGACTGCTGACTGGCTGATTTACTGGTTAAATTCTTACCAGTTCTTCTGGCCCAACTGCTATTTTTGTCACTACATCCTTTTTTTTTTTTACATTAATTAATTAATTTTTGGTTGTGTTGGGTCTACGTTGCTGGGCACAGTCTTTCTCTAGTTGCGGTGAGTGGGAGCTACTCTTTCGTTGCAGTGGGCGGGCTTCTCATTGCGGTGGATTCTCTTGTTGCAGAGCATGGGCTCTAGGTGTGCGGGCTTCAGTAGTTGTGGCTCATGGGCTCTGGAGTGCAGGCTCAGTAGCTGTGGTGCACGGGTTTAGTTGCTCTGCGGCACGTGGGATCTTCCCGGATCAGGGGTCGAACCCGTGTCCCCTGCATTGGCAGGTGGATTCTTAGCCATTGCGCCACAAGGGAAGCCCTGTCACTACATCATTTTAATCATGAATTCTTGAGCCAGGCTTTTGTGACTCAGGAGAGGCCTAGGAAACTACAGCTTCTCTACAAACAGAGACAGACAGAGGACATGGGCAGGGGGGTCTGTCCCAGGAAGGCCCCATAGGATCCTGATTGGTTCCATAACCACTCTGTGTTCCAGACCTATAAAACTTAGATTATGCTTAAATTTGTGTACTCTACGCTTCTACTCATAACCTCTGGTGGGTGTGGGATGGGCAGAGAATGTTGACTCTTTACTCCAGTTTTGTTGGCCTAGTGACTTTCTTCAAAACAATTAACTACCACATTTTTCAGGGTTTTGAGAAGGAAAAAGGAACCACAGTAGGTATCTCAAGCAGAAATTACACTGAAACATACACAGAAAAGCTGGAATAGCTGAAGTGTGCTTGTGTCTGAAGGCATAGAGGAAAGTCTGGGGTTATTGAATTTAAAGACACAGAAAAATTCCTACAACCTTGGTTCAGGGAGATGCTCCTATTACCAAAACTTTAAGCTTCTCATGTCCACAGATTGGTGCTTAGACACAAGAACATGATGTCCTGTCACTTCCACTACTTCTAAAACTGCCATCTCTGTGGCTTTACTTGCTGCCAGAACTAACAATGGCAGGATGAGACCTGACGTATTATCCTTCTAAGCTGATACACTTGCATACAATGGGAAAGTGGTCTAAGCTGTATCCAGAACACTGGCTCATTGCTTGTTTGGTTTTGCTTTAGCTTTCTAAATGCTTTAACTTTAAGGAGAGAGGAATGAGTGCTGAAAAAAAAAACCCTTTACACACAAACCACCACACATCTTCCATAACAGTTTTTCCAGAAACATCAGCAAAATAATGCAGACTCACTTTGAAACCTAATATCACTTCCCTTACTTCCCATAGTACTACAACTGTTTGTGCAACTGTCTTCCCCAACACACTCTGAGATCTCCTTGGCATTATCCATCTATGTAATACTTTCATCTATGATAAGGTCTTCTAAATATTAGGTTCTCAATAAATATATTTTGAATTATTTAAATACTGAATGAATGAATAATCAACTGTATAACCCTAACTTCTGACTTGCATGCAGCTAAGGTTCCTCCACAAATTTTCTGCCATATACATAAGCTTAGGCAAATAATATGGCAATTATCACATTTTTTAAAAAATTCATCTATCACCTCAGTTGCCAGAGAATTCTCCTTCATAACATTTTGAACATAAGTTACAAAAATCATTAGCATCGATCTTCATAATTAAACCTTTTTTTTTTTAGAACAGTGTCAATCTCTAGCCAATTTTGTAGTCAGGTTTATGTAGGCACAGAATAAATATTGATAAATATTGAATGAATAAAGGCATGAATGAATGAATCCAATGACTTGAAAATAAACATCCATTTTTAATTTCAAAGTTATCTCCTGAAATGCTTGAATTCTAAGTTTGTATATTAGTGTAATTTAAATTTAATATGAAATATATTTATATGTGATATGAAACAGAGAACAGTTGAATTCCAAATTGGAAGATAATACAGTAGCTCATTAAATATAATTTTAATTAGGTAGATCAACAAGGGTAACATGAGTAGTTTCACATGGCAGAAAAACAATTAGTAAACATTTCAAGGATATGTTTATTTAGCAATAATTTATATATTATTTACTATTTTCCAGGCATTATTTTAAGCAACTTACAAATATCAACTCATTTAATTATTTTGACAGACCTGTTATTATCCTCATTTACTGATGAATAAGCTGAGACACAGATTGGTTAAATAACTTGTTCAAGGTCAACAGATAAAACTAGTGAAGGCCAGTTTCATTGCAAATGACCTGTCCCTAGAGTTTATGCTTTTAACCATCATACCATGTGATGTTAATACATAATAATTTTTATGTGTTTCACTGTGTAGAATAGACTGTTCTATAAATTGCATTACATGTTTGCTATTATTTACAAATTATAATGACCAAGTAATGTATGGGTTTTCTTTTGCTGTAAACAGTTATGACAACATTAGGAGTGTAAAACAACACCAATTCATTTTGTCACATTTGTGTTGATCAGGAGTCTGGATGCTGCACAGTTAGGTTCTCTTCCAGGTCACACATTCAAGGTATCAGGTGGGCTTCATTCTGATCTGAAGACTCTGTAGAGCAGTCTGGTCCCCAGCTCATTCAGGCTGTTGGCAGAATCCACTCATATTTGTAGGAATGAGTTCCTCATTTCCCTGCTGGCTGTCAACCAGGAACTCTGCTCATCTCCTAGAAGCTGACTGCATTCCATGCCACGTGGCCCCTGCCACCATTAAAGAAAACAATAAGAATCTTCATGGGGGCTGGGGAGAGAGATAAATTAGGAGTTTGGTGGGCTTCCCTGGTGGCGCAGTGGTTGAGAGTCCGCCTGCCGATGCAGGGGACACAGGTTCGTGCCCCGGTCCGGGAAGATCCCACATGCCACCGAGCGGCTGGGCCCGTGAGCCATGGCCGCTGAGCCTGCATGTCCGGAGCCTGTGCTCCGCAACGGGAGAGGCCACAACAGTGAGAGGCCCGCATACCACAAAAAAAAAAAAAAAAAAAAAAAATAGGAGTTTGGGATTAACATATACACACTACTATATATAAAGTAGATAAACAACAAGGACATACTATACAGAACAGGGAACTATATCTTATAATAAGCTATAATGGAAAAGAATCTTAAAAAGAATAAATTTATGTATATATCTATAACAGAATCACTTTGCTGTACATCTGAAACTAACACAACATTGTAAATTAACTACACGTCAATTAAAAACATGGTTTAAAAAAGAAAAGACTCTTCTTTATACCAAATCTTCCTTATTCTCCTAATCTCTTCTACCTGAAAGAGGTCAGCCCTTACAAGGGTCCTCCTGATTAGGTTGGGCCCATCAAGAATACTTTATTTTTCACCTTATCTTTGATAAAGGAGGCAGGAATGTACAGTGGAGAAAGGACAGCCTCTTCTATAAGTGGTGCTGGGAAAACTGGACAGGTATATGTAAAAGTATGAGATTAGAACACTCCCTAACACCATACACAAAAATAAGCTCAAAATGGATTAAAGACCTAAATGTAAAGCCATAAACTATCAAACTCTTAGAGGAAAATAGGCAGAACACTCTATGACATAAATCACAGCAAGATCCTTTTTGACCCACCTCCTAGAGAAATGGAGATAAAAACAAAAATAAATAAATGGGACCTAATGAAACTTCAAAGCTTTTGCACAGCAAAGGAAACCATAAACAAGACCAAAAGACAACCCTCAGAATGGGAGAAAATATTTTCAAATGAAGCAACTGACAAAGGATTAATCTCCAAAATTTATAAGCAGCTCATGCAGCTCAATAACAAACAAACAAACAACCCAATCCAAAAATGGGCAGAAGACCTAAATAGACATTTCTCCAAAGAAGATATACAGATTGCCAACAAACACATGAAAGAATGCTCAACATCATTAATCATTAGAGAAATGCAAATCAAAACTACAATAAGATATCATCTCACACCAGTCAGAATGGCCATCATCAAAAAATCTAGAAACAATAAATGCTGGAGAGGGTGTGGAGAAAAGGGAACACTCTTGTACTGCTGGTGGGAATGTGAATTGGTAGAGCCACTATGGAGAACAGTATGGAGGTTCCTCAAAAAACTAAAAATAGAACTACCATATGACCCAGTAATCCCACTACTGGGCATATACCGTGAGAAAACCATAATTCTAAGAGTCATGTACCAAAATGTTCATTGCAGCTCTAGTTACAATAGCCAGGAGATGGAAGCAACCTAAGTGTTCATTATTGGATGAATGGATAAAGAAGATGTGGCACATATATACAATGGAATATTACTCAGGCATAAAAAGAAATGAAATTGAGTTATTTGTAGTGAGGTGGATGGACCTAGAGTCTGTCATACAGAGTGAAGTAAGTCAGAAACAGAAAGACAAATACCATATGCTAACACATATATATGGAATCTAACAAAAAAAAGGTCATGAAGAGCCTAGGGATAAGATGGGAATAAAGACACAGAACTACTAGAGAATGGACTTGAGGATATGGGAAGGGGGAAGGGTAAGCTGTGACTAAGTGAGAGAGTGGCATGGACATATATACACTACCAAACATAAAATAGATAGTTAGTGGGGAGCAGCCACATAGCACAGGGAGATCAGCTCAGTGCTTTGTGACCACCTAGAGGGGTGGGATAGGGAGGGTGGGAGGGAGGGAGATGCAAGAGGGAAGAGATATGGGAACATATGTATAAGTGATTCACTTTGTTATAAAGCAGAAACTAACACACCATTGTAAAGCAATTATACTCCAATAAAGATGTAAAAAAATATATATATTTTTCTTAAAACCAACTGATTTAGAAACTTAATTATTTCTTGTAAAACTGAAAGCAAAAAAGTAGATAATTTCAGTATTATAGTTGAAATTTCAACACCCTTCTTTCAATAACTGATGCATCAAGCCAACAATAAAATCATTAGTTGACCTGAACAGCACTATCAGTGAACTTGATCTCACTAACATTTATAGAACACTCCATCCAACAAGAGCAGAATACCTATTTGTCAAAATCCACAGAGCTTTACGACACGGATAGTAAATCTTTATATATGCAATGGAGAATATCAATTAGGAGGTTATGAGATCCCAGGATAGAATATAGAATGTTAAAATCTCTTCACCTATATTACAAACAAACATATAAAATAACTTCACTTAATGGAGTGGAGAGAAAGGGTGCTGACCAAGGTGACTCTGAAAATAAATGGAGTCTCTAAGACTAAAAACAAAATATCTATACATATGTATTTTACTTTAATTGATAAAGATGTTTCTCTGTGAGGTATAGTTTATCAATTATTTTACCTCTATACACATATAATGGAATTGAACATTTAAATAATAGATGTCAGATGGTGGAAGTCAGGGTTTTCATTGTTGGGGAGGGAGTTTACAGGTAGGGGGAGAAGGCTAGAGAGTGATCATGTATCAATAGATTAGAGTTGGAGACATAAGTAAGCTCATGTAGATCTTAATATAGACAGAGATGCTTGCAACTATTTATAGATATGTATATACATGGGAAAGAATACATACATACATAAGTACATATTTTTCTTGCTTGTCAGATGAGAAGTCCTTAAAGAAATTACACCACCTTAGCTTGAAGCACACCTAGCATTTAGATATGGATTTTTTATAAAGAAACCTGGGCTCTTTGGAAAAAAGGCCAATCTAAGAATGGGGAAAAGAAATACACAGGATGAACGTGGAGCACCTTGTAGTGCCAGAAAGTAAGGAAGTGCTCAAAATATTTGAATTTACAATTATTCCAATTTGAGAAGGAGTGCATTGAAAATTAAAGAGTTTTTATGTGTATTCTGTTATTTCTGTTATGGCTCTAAATCATGCTCTCACTGGTTTCAGAAATGCATTATCATCAATGTATCTTATAGTATATAAGGCATCAGTATATAAACTGCAAATGGTACTCTACATGAGAAGCTGAATTATGAAAAACTGCATCTATTATGAGAGTCTCACACCTAGGTCAGGACACATAGTTTGGCAGTGGCAGCAGAGAGAGCAAAGCCTAGTGGCCTGGGATGCCATTGTTTAACTCTTATCTATCTGGAAACTAAAGAATTAGATAAGACTCAACTACATAATTTAGGCATTTAAAGTAATTACATTTATTTAGAAATAAAATCAATTTAGAGATGGAAGATCATGTTGGAAATACTTTAACTGAGAATTTTACATTTATAGATTCAGAAGAAAATCATTTTCTGAATAGTGTTACTAATAAAAGAACTTTGCCTTGATCTACATAGTCTGAGCAGAACACTTCTAGACTCTCTCTAGCAAGAACTTATGGAATAAGATTTACAAATCTCAATAAGCCATTTTTTATGTCAGTGTCATTTTAGAATAAATTTCGGCTGCTAAAACTTAATTTAGTTTGAGTTTCTTCTGATCATATTTGTAGTTTTACAGACAGCCATGTTCAATTCAATTATATTATATCTTACAAGAAATATGCCAAGTTTACAGTAAGAATCTATTTTAAATGCTCTGATATTCAGGAATTTCTATCAAATTGTGCTAAGCTAAGGATTCTAAACAAAACCTTTTACTTAATAAAACATTTGATGCCAATAGTAAATTTGTTGATATTAATCTCCACATTTTATTTTTGCATTTTCTAAAGCACATCTGTCAGAGTAATTATAGACTCCTGCAAGTAATCTCTTATTAGATGAAAAGTTTAAACACAAATGACATAATATTAATATACAGAAGAATGAATTGATTTTTATGTTATTCTTGAAAAGAGAGTCCATCTTTTATAAAGTAAATTAAATTTACAAGTAAATCTTGAAAGTGGTATTTTGAATCATTTTAGACAGTGAACTTTCAGTTTCTGATGTTAATCATGGGATGATCATTTGTTGAATAACTTTTAAGTGATCAAATAATGAGATAATTAGGGGGTTCAGTAACTAGAGGAAGGAAAGGAAGAAATATTATTATGATATACACAATATGTTATGCCACTTACTATATCATAGACTTTAATGTATTTTGTCAATTACTTTATTTAGGGACATTAGGACAACTTGACCTAGACTACTTTATTTGTTTACTCTTGAAAAATATTTTATTTGTTCTGTTTGGTCCATTGTTAGTGTAAAATTATTTAGAGTTACATTGACTAAAATTAATAAAATATTGTAGTTTCTAGCTGTTCACAGGATTTGTTTTGCCTTAATTTACTAACTAATCTCTTGGCAGAGCTAAAACAATAAAGCTATTAAAGATATGTAGGTAAGTGCCAATGAGGAAAGAGACAAGTGTATTTACATGTCACTTTCCATTACGAGCAATGGGAAAAAGTAAGACAAAATTAATTATTTTTTAATTAGTTGTATTCCTTAAAATATAAAATAGTGAATATTTCTACCCTCAAAATTATCCACTGGAGTTATAGAACGTTTTGATTATTTTGTGTGTGTCAGTTACATAGCTATCTCTAAAACTCAATTCAGAAGAAAAGAAAAATTTTTGTAATTTTATATATATATATATATATTTGCCTGAAGTATGTGTATTAATAGGCTGTAGAATCCACGTTTAGAATCTAATCTGTATCTTTTACATTTTGTCAACCTAGTATTCAATTTATTTGTGACACCAAGTTTGATAACTGGTACAAATACGTATACCCTAAATGTGATTTGGATTAAATAACCTTAATTTAAAAAGTCCCCAGTACTCTATTTTATTACGGCCTCTATTTCTAATGATGCCTCCATGTTTAAATTAGCCTGAGTACCTAAATCTTCTTGTTATGCTGATATTTTGGAACATCAGTCTATATCTTAACACAATTAAAGTGGCACAATTAGTTATGAAATTCATTATTGCTTCATTAAAAAAAAAATCAGAATATTTTGAGGGTCCTGGAGGTTAAAAGCTAAAATCTGTTCCTGATTTACTGTGAAAAAAGAATGGTAAATAAACTAAAATCTAAGTCCAAACTTTCAAAGCTAAAATGCTGACCCAAAGCAGATAAGAATTCTCATTCAAAGGAAAAGAAGGGGAGAAGCAAGGGGACAGGAAGCATAGCATCTGTCATTCTATTCGATTCCAAAAGTTCACCCCAAAACAAGTGTATTTTTCAGAGAAGTGGCATAGTTGAGACATGTGAAGTAAATCACAGAAAAATACAAACCTGTATGGAAAATTCTCTTCCTACCTGATATGTTACTGTTAGAAGCATTTAGAGGAATGCTTATGAACTGGTTTGATTGAAAGGAGGAAACTGATATGGACTTTCTCTAATACAAAATGCAGGGCTTCCCTGGTGGCGCAGTGGTTGAGAGTCCACCTGCCGATGCAGGGGACATGGGTTTGTGCCCCGGTCCGGGAGGATCCCACACGCCGCGGAGCGGCTACGCCCGTGAGCCATGGCCGCTGAGCCTGCGCATCCGGAGCCTGTGCTCCGTAACGGGAGAGGCCACAGCAGTGAGAGACCAGCGTACCGCAAAAAAATAAAAAAACACACACACACAAAAAAAACAAAATCAAAAAAAAAATGCATATAAGCTTCTAGAAAATTTTCATGGATAATATATGTCATTCATTATGTAGTAAAAATACCTGCTTTACACATTTTAAGATTTCAAGAAAGATTTCAAGAGGTTGCACTTGGATATCTTGGTTTCTTTAATTTCGTTGTATTATAATTGAAGCTGACATTCATTTCTAAATTGATGCAATGTCCAGATAGTGAAGTAGACCAGATGGCTTTTGCATGTTGCAATGTAAAAACACAGCTTTGAAACTAGGTTTATTTGTGATCAAGTCCTTTTCTGTCAATTTCTCAATATCCTACCCCAGTTGATAAGCCTTTTTAAGGACTAGTATTCTTATATGTATAATATGAAAAATAGTAACTCATTATCAGGTGGTAGGAAGAACAGAGATAATGAAATAATATATCAGAAACACTTAGAAGAGTGCCAGACATATAAAATATGTACAAAAATTATAGTACTTTTACAGCCTGTAACAAATTACATTTCTTCACTATGATTTGTTACAATGGTATATATATATGCAACAAATATTTATTTTGTACTTATCAGGCACTATCCTGGGTACTAGAAATGCGTCAGAAAAGGTTTTCGCTTTCATGCGCTATTCATTCCAAATTGTAAGATACTGTGATTTTCAATTAGAAGCACTGATTTAGTAACAGATTTACATAAGGAGAAAAGGAAAGCTTAAGAAATATTAAAAGTGTAAAAACAATTTCCTCCCTTAGTTTGAAATAAACATAAGTTGACATATATTTGGTTTCTAGGTTTTCTTTGTTTTTGAATTTAAAGCAAATAAAAATACCTTTTATTGGACAGATTCACAAAAAGTATAGTTTCTTACATTGGGAAGCTTCCCTCTTGCCCTTTTTATTCCAGAATGCAAGGCCTCAGTGACTATCAAGTCTATTGAAGAATTTATTTAAATATCAGCTAGAATTTCCACACTTTGCATCTTCCATACAGATAAGTCATGCCACATAAGGATCAGGAAATATCATCAGAAACCCTCCCAAGAGAATGGCAACGTCTTTTACGACCATTGTCTTTTAAGTCCAGTTATATCCATGTACTTTGGCCTTTGCTCACCTAAACTTCACTCAGATTATATCACATGGCCCAGTAAATGTCTAGTACATTTTCCCTTGCCTATTCTCTCTGTATTTGGATTTCTGTTACTTACATTCCAATGAGATACGACAACTCTGGTTACACCATATTACTACACTTAAATTAAAACTGCTCACACTTAATGTAAGTGCATTCACTCTTTCACACACTTAACACATCTTTTAATATAAAATCCCTAAGATCAGGGGTTCTCTATATTGCTTACTGCTTAATTTCTACAACCAAAGGCAGAACTTGGCACATAGCAAAGAATCAATATGTATCTGATGGATGATTGAATATCATGGAACGAGAACCATGTAAGGATGGAAATATGAGCGAGGTATTTAGTAAATGGAAGTTGAGTGAGGAAATATTTCTATCCTCTGATTGTATCCCTTCCTTCCACCCCCACCTTTTTTTTCCCCACAATTATAAGGGGTTGGTTTTTCTTCCCTGTTATATCACTTGCTTATGTCAGAATGACAAAGTTTGGTTTGGCAGTTTTGCGCTAAGGAATGTATTGCATTACAGGAGAAAAGAGAAAGATAGAAATCTAGTAGAAATTAAATTAGCTAATATTTATAATTTTAAAATGCATATAAATCAATGGGACCTTGTGGATAAATAGATAAAAGAGGGTAGAGGAAATTACAAAATATTTGCTTTCATGCTACCAAGAAAATTAAGTGAGACTCGGGTTAATCACATGGAGTAGAAGGGCTACCAGAGAATAAACAGAACTTGATGGAACTTTGGTTACTTTGATAATGGTGGTCCCATCTTATGGTCATGATGCAATATGAAAAATGACAAATGTAAATGAAATAAATAGTATATAGAGACAGAAGTGCATTTGGCCTAAATATATCACCTGGAAGAATGCTGGGAGTAACTTGAGAGGAATTGATGCAGCTGTCTGAACTTGAGATGATTAAGGAAGTATTTACATAAAATTTATAGGTAGGTGGATAGGTAGATGATAGATAGATAGATAGATAGATAGATGAGAGAGAAGAGGAGAAAATAGCTTCTTGATACACAATATAACTTTTCTCACTGGTTGAATCAAAAGTAGAGCCAACAGATCAAGTTCTTGCACAACTACTTGGCCTCCTCTGTACATCATTGTTATTGCCTGGACAGAACTTTGGACTGAAAATGACATTCACTATCCTATTTTATTTATGTAATGAGGCTTCTGTTTGTCCTTAGAGGATTTACCACCCAAGGGAAAAAGCAGAAGCAGAAGCAGGAATGAAAAATTTGCCTTTGTCATGTGCAGGCACTTATTTTCAAGTATTTTGAAAGTTTATGACAACTTCAAATAAAAATATTGTTGCCACACCTAGGGATTCATGGCAATGCTGTGAAATGTTTAAACCCCTACACTAGGCATGCAGCATAGCCTTCTTTCATGCAGTCTATGATGATGATAAGACAATAACTTGATTCAAGATGAATCAGAAACAGCACAGGAAGGAGAACTTTTCATTTCCCTTAATATCATCTCTAGCATTGACGTTTAGAATCATGTACTGCTTTTCCTCAGCCCTTGAGAAATGTTGTATTGATGAGCATGAAATCAGGGAAGCCAAGAACAATGACAAGCTCCTTTGTGAAAGCTCTCCTCTGCTTTTAATTGCCAAGTCCTGCCAGTAATTTCAACACTACACTATGAAACGATTTTGAAATTCAGCATGATTAGGTGAGAGTGAAGCACTGTCTCTCAAGATTATAATCTAAGGAAACCACAGTATTGAAATACCAGATTTGAGACTATCTTTCAGAATGATTTTAGCCTTTAAAATCAGTGTTTCAGCCTATTTAGATTAACACTACACTTTTCTCTTCATGTACTTTTCTCTTCATGTATTTTAATCATGAAAAGCAAAAGCACTTCCTTGAAATAGCCCACATCATCTGAAAGATGCCACGTGTAACATTGATTTGCAGGCATCTGAGAATGGTAGACAGCCAATAAATCATTTAGAACTGTGTGTCCTTCAACTTTAAAAATTTACCTTTCCTCCCTTTAAAAAGTGCATTTCAATATCAAATATATATATTTTTTCTATTTAAACTTATACATCAACCTGGGGACACACAGTGAAACTAACTGATTTGGCAATAATCCCTTAGAGAATAATTATAAACTTAATGCAATTTACATTTATGCGACAGATTTGGTTCCCAAACCAGACAATTTGTTAGTTATCAAAAGTATGTTTTAGGGGCTTCCCTGGTGGCACAGTGGTTGAGAGTCCGCCTGCCGATGCAGGGGACACGGGTTCGTGCCCCGGTCCGGGAAGATCCCACATGCCGCGGAGCGGCTGGGCCCATGAGCCATGGCCGCTGAGCCTGCGCGTCCGGAACCTGTGCTCCGCAACGGGAGAGGCCACAACAGTGAGAGGCCCGAGTACCGCAAAAAAAAAAAAAAAGTATGTTTTAGTCCTGATTTCTGTACAGAGGAATTTATGAAATTGCATAAATAGAAATATTATTTTTTTAATTCCTGGATTTATGATATCTTTGTATTGAGGATTTATAAGGAAGCATTTAAAAAAATTATAAAGCAAACAATTTAGGTTTCACAAGAACTAAAAGGCAAGAACTGTGATTGGACACAGACACCTCTTCAAGGATGGATTTGCCCCAGCTGCTGGGAGCAATATAATAGGAAAGACTTCGGCTGCCAGCTCCTTCAAGGACTGCCTCAGCTGCAAGAGTTATCTGACCCAACATTCAGTCCTTCCTGAAGCACATGATATCCAAACACTGACGGAGATAGTGGTATAAAAGCCTGAGCATTTTGACCCAACCTGGGGTGATCCTGACAGTTCCTTCCAGCTCCAGAGAAACCCATCACTCTCATTCTTCGTCTTCCACTCCTGCGTCTACAGATGGGGTTCCCATGGGTGATACTTAATAAAACTGCCAAATATCAGATTCTCTCTCAGAGTCCATAACACACACTTTATTTTCTTAATTTTTATTGGGATACAGTTGATTTACAATGTTGTGTTAGTTTCAAGTGTATAGCAAAGTGAATCAGTTATACATATACATATATCCACTCTTTTTTAGATTCTTTTCCCATATAAGCATTACAGAGTATCGAGTAAAGTCCCCTGTGCTGTATAGTAGGTCCTTATTAGTTATCTATTTTATATATAGTAGTATGTATATGTCAGTCCCAATCTCCCAATTTATCCCTCCCCCTTGCCCCCTGGTTACCATAAGTTTGTTTTAGAAGTCTGTGAGTCTGTTTCTGTTTTGTAAATAAGTTCATTTATATCATTTTTTAGATTCCACATAGAAGTGATATCATATGATATTTGTCTTTCTCTGTCTGACTTACTTCAGTCAGTATGACAGTCTCTAGGTCCACCCACGTTGCTGCAAATGGCATTATTTCATTCTTCTTTACGGCTGAGTAATATTCCATTGTATATATGTACCTGGAGAAAACCATAATTTGAAAAGATACATGCACCCCAATGTTCATTGCAGAATTATTTACAATAGCCAGAACATAGGAGCAAATTAAATGTCCATCAACAGAGGAATGAATAAAGAAGGTATGGTATATTTAACACACACGTTAAATACAGAGGCAGCCATGTAAATCCTGTTTCTGGGAATTATTTCAAAAATTCATAAAAAACATATATAATTATTTGTTGTTTAGGTAAGTATTTGAGGAGAGGTAAACAATGATGGAAAGTAAAAGGAAGTATAAGCTTCTGTTAAATAATGTCTTCCCATATTTAGCAAATATACAAATTGCATGTATACGACACTCCTTCTTTTGAGCTCAGTATTTCAATATTATATGTTTGTGTGTGTGTGTTTATTGAAATCATTGTAGATTTTACTGGATCTCATTATAAGGAGATTCTGAAGAGTATGTCTGGAATTGGGTTGAATAGTGGAGGACTCATATGGACACATGAAGCTTGTTACTTTGGCATTTCATTAGTTTTATTATTGTAACAGTTAGACATCTCCATGATCTAAATATATTTTTACATTTGCTACCTTTTTAAAGTTATTTATGTGAAATTAATAACTCTACTTATTACCTTAGAAACAGTTTATAATGATTTATTAATGTGGATTTATTGTCAATAATACATTTTGACTTGTATCTTTGTGGAGCCATTTAAAAAATTAAATTGTAATAGAAGGGAATAAATGCATATTTTAAGCTGCTTGCTTTGTGTAATGGATCTGTTTAACTACAGGACTATTTTTGCTTTGAAGGAAGGTAAGACCAAATTGTTCTAGTAAACTGAACTGGAGGTGACATTTGTCATTAATCCCCTTTTCTCAAGCCCTTACCAGTCTTTAATTCACCTTAACAAACACTTGTAACTAACACACTATGTACTTATATTTTTTGCCTTCTGTTTATCCAAATAGAATTTAAGTTCCATGAGGGGAAGTTTTCTTGTCAGTTAGTTCATTCTTATTAGTACATCCCCTGTGTCTAGTATATATCAAGTACTTAAGCATTATTTGTTGAATGAATGGCTCTTAATTTTAAGAGAAGCTAAAATTTTAGCCTTAGTGAAGGGAATCCATGCCCACATCTGGCCCTGGATATTATATTGTTTGTATGACTCTTCTACCAAAATAATTGTTTAATACTAGAGAAAATCATTCGAAGTAACTTTGTGTCTGAAGAATTTTTTCCCTTACATGTGGAATTAAAAAACAGTGCTATTAGTTCTGACTTTTATATTAATTAAGTGTTTGACAAAGTTTTCTTATCAGAGTATCCTATGCACTTGAAAAGTGCTTGTTTATGTGAGTGCTGGCATTAATGAATGTGTAGCTTTCAGGGGTGAGAAAGGGATAATGAAGAGCTGTCCTCCATATACCTCCTTCCCTGTAATGTAATTTACTATGTTGATTTTCCACTCTCTACTCCCCAAATAAAATTTTGCAGTGGGCATTTGGGAAACTCTAAATATAAGGAAGAGAATTTAACATCCTAACTGAGACAAGAGGTGACTTCATTTTGATTTTCCATTTAGAGTTTATAGTCTAATTAAAGAAAATGCACATATATCTAGAGATAATCATGGATAATAAACACACCCAATTACCATTATAAGTGGATATTATAACAGCTGAAGCACAAAAAGAAATGAAAAAGTATTATCAGCGTTATGCAAATGCATATTCTCTTCAAGAATTCCAGTTACAGTGAAAGTATTAAAATAATTCAACACATTCGGAGCCCATATGTGTTGTGATCGTTTTTAAAAGTATTCAAAAATTTCTGTGCACAAAACATTTTTATAAAGATCTTGTTTAAACGAAAGTATTTAGAAGAGTACGGTATAAAATTACATTGTGGAACACAATTATTTTTCTCTTTAAAGCACACATAATAAAACATAATTATCTATATATTTTTTTTCCTAAACATGAGTTTTAGTGGTGTTACTTGATCCTGTATAATAAGGGTACTTTTTTTTTTGCGGTACGCGGGCCTCTCACTGTTGTGACCTCTCCCATTGCAGAGCACAGGCTCTGGACGTGCAGGCTCAGTGGCCATGGCTCATGGGCCCAGCCGCTCCGCGGCATGTGGGATCTTCCCGGACCGGGGCACGAACCCGTGTCCCCTGCATCGGCAGGTGGACTCTCAACCACTGCGCCACCAGGGAAGCCCAAGGGTACTTTTTTCTTAACGTAAATATAGTATAGTAATTCTAATTCAGAAAGTATAGTTACAGTCTAAGCAGAAAGTCTCTGAAGATCACACAGCAAGTGCAGTGAAATATCTCAATCACATCGACTTCTAGGGAGAATTTTGTAACTTCTTATTTTCAGTGCATACATGTAACGTGTATGTAATACATACACGTAACATGTATGTATTATCAGCACATGCATGTAACATGTAACTGTAATTCTACAAGATCATTTACAAAAGTCTCCTCTTTCGCCCCAGAAGTCTTTCCTAAGAATAACCCTTACAGATTCTCTCTACTCCTCACCAATTTACTGCTTGGGGAGAGGTATTAGTTACAAGACTGGTGAGTGTTCTAGAGGAAAGTCTGGGCCTGTGTTTCTCAATCATTCGCACTCTTTGTCTCCTTGTTGAGAGCAGTTGCTGTGGTCTGCATTCTACACCACACAGTCAGATTGGGGAGCAAGCTCTTGTCCTTTGGTATGGTCTAGCCGCTTCCTAGTAAAGTTTACATCAGGTGATAAATACGAACAACCTGATAGGACCAGCCTTAGAGGTACTTTTTCAAACAATAAGTAATAGAGCTGATATTTTTATCTTAATCTATTTAATCACTGATTTTGTAATACTATAGATTGTAACAATGAATGGAGCAGTAAATTCCTGTTATCAAATATAAACGATAAATATACTATATATCAAATGCATTTTTATATCCCTATACTCTTCCAATAATGGTTTTTTAAACTTTTTTTACTGTTATTTATTATTAGTTTGTCTTTATCCTAAGATCATTTATATTATCAGACTCTGAATATCTTCAAAACATAAGTTAATAAAAATATAAATTTTTGTTCCTAAACTTAGAATCTTAGAGAATGACTCTCCATAAGGGGGGGTTGATAGCCCTGTTGTGCATTGTTATTTAATTTGTACATTTTGTCACTATTAGGCGACTTGGTAATTTTTTGCCTGCTCTGACACACAAAACATCTACTAACAAGTTGTATGTTATTTCTTCACTGATGTTTCTAGTTTTGCTATTTTTCCCTGTTAATATTCCATGTGTGTATAGCATTGCTTGAAGATTTAAAGTCATTATTGTATATGCCATTGGAGATTGCTACTGACCTTTCAATATTCATGACCCCATTCTTAGTCACAGAATCCCAGTTTAGCTGAGCGCAATGTACCATTTTCGACCTTCCTTTATGTCTTAATGCAACCATACTAAGGCAAGTTGTTTGTAACTTCTGAGATGGCTCATTAATTGCAGTTGACTCAGCAGGTACATATGCCCTTTTTACTTTTTAAATTAATTTTTTATTGGAGTATAGTTGATTTACAATGATGTCTTAGATTCTGCTGTACAGCAAAGTAAATCATTTATACATATACATATATCTACTCTTTTTTGGATTCTATTACCATATAGGTCATTACAAAATGTTGAGTAGAGTTGTCGTACTCAGATATGCCCTATTTTATTTATTTATTTATTTATTTTTAACATCTTTATTGGAGTATAATTGCTTTACAATGTTGTGTTACTTTCTGCTTTGTAACAAAGTGAATCAGTTATACATATACAAGATACGCCCTATTTTAAATCTTTGTATACATTTTGCAGCTGGCCTGGAATGCAGATGTAATGGCTAGAAGCATTAGGTAAGATTTAAGATAGAAGCCATGTGCTGAAATTAGTGAAAGAGAAGTACAGTCTCAGGTTCCTGATGACAACATGAAACTTGCATTCTAGAAATAGACCACCAATTTGCAAACTTCTTATATGTCAGAGTAAAAAGCAAACCTCCATTTTTTTAAAGCTTCTATGTTTGGATCTCCAAATGCTATTTCTTTTCTTTTTTTTTCTTTTTACGGTACACGGGCTTTCACTGTTGTGGCCTCTCCCATTGCGGAGCACAGGCTCCGGAGGCGCAGGCTCAGCGGCCATGGCTCACGGGCCCAGCCGCTCTGCGGCATGTGGGATCTTCCCGGACCGGGGCACGAACCCATGTCCCCTACATCGGCAGGCAGACTCTCAACCACTGCACCACCAGGGAAGCCCCCAATGTTATTTCATTGTATTTCATACAAATTAAATAGGTATTAGAAATTTACTCATCAATTTATTTATTTATTTATTTTTATTGAGGTGTAGTTGATTTATATTGTATGTTTCAGGTATACAACATACTGTTTCACAATTTTTAAAGAGTATACTCCACATACAGTTATTATAAAATATTGGCTATATTCCCTGTGCAATATATCCTTATAGCTTATTTATTTTATACATAGTTTGCCACTCTTAAACCTTATTCCTGCATTGCCTTTCACCCCTTCCATGTCCCCAGTGGTAACCACTACTTTGTTCTCTATATCTGTAAGTCTGCTTATTTTTGTTATATTCACTAGTTTGTTTTACATTTTTATATTCCATATATAAGGGAAATCATATAGTATTTGTCTTTCTCTGTCTGAATTATTTCACTAAGCATAATACCCTCCAGGTTGATCCATGTTTTTGCAAAGGGAAAATTTTCATCATTTTTTTTTTTTATGGTTGAGTGTATCCCATTGTGTGTGTGTGTCTGTGTGTGTGTGT